>NW_027496632.1:0-182346 GCF_021521415.1 Bidens hawaiensis
GTCACGATGCGCGATGGCATTAAGTAACCTATCGCAATACACGACGTGGAGGTTACACTGACATGACACTTTGCCTGCCAAGTGACATAGCTGGGGCTGACTCGGCAAGCCTATAAGGCCATCGCGCTATGCGATAACCCACTTTTTAGGCCGTCGAGATATGTGTAACATCCGTTATTTTTCGGTTTCGTTGTACCCGACCCGTACTACAACTCGGGTCTTGAAGTTATTAATAAAAGTTCATTTTATTCATTTGTTATGTGTTAGTTTCTTTACAATTCATTTATGTGCGTTAAAAATCAAGTTATAGAAATTATAAGCAAGGGTATAAGCGGGCATCAGCTTTAGTTGGTTCGCATTCAACTCGTTTAACCCAATTTTCAACTCGTTTATGGCTTAATATTTATCCTAAGTGTGTTATAATTCAAATTCAAGGTTCTAGAATACTCTTAGATGAATTCCTACCCTAAAACATCAACTTTATCTCGGATTTACAATATTTTATCTATAATTTGTGTTTTATCCTATTTATTTTAAGTTTCAAGTGAGTTTATTTCTAAATTCGTGATAAACACGAGTTAGAATCCGACCCCTATAAAATGGCTATAAATTGTTCATAACTTGCATCTCAACTCACAAGTCTCCTCATCTATCACGAATTCAAGTTATTTTTCAAGTATTCTTCAAGGTTGACTTTCAAAGTCAAACGAGTCTAGGTTTAAGTAATCTAGTTCTACTTCTAATTTTCGGGTAAGTTTGTACATTTAGGAATTGTTATCAACAATATAATGAAAGCCCTCAATCAATTTCATCGGAATTGAGGGATTTCATGTTCAATTTAATCAATCTCAATCTATGGTTTATGTTTGAAACAAATTTAAGGCTTTTCAATATCATCTTGGATAATTGAAAATAAGCGCGTAGATTATACCTTTAGGTTATTTAACAAATAAATGATTTATTTACCATGATTTGTTGAATTTGGAAGTTTGGATAATGCTTTGAATTTTTGTGATGTACATTGGTTATTTAAATTTGAACGAATAAATATTGTCAAATTAATGCTGATAGTGTTTTACGAGCTACTATGCAATCAGTTGCGTCCCGGCATTTTCTTCGTATGTTGGGGTGTGAAAGATTGGTATCAAAGTCGAAGGCTATAAAACAGATGGCTAGAAAAACGACCTAGTAGCATGCTTAGGGTCCCATACTTGGTTATGTGCTACCCTAATTGTTTTATTATATTTGATTCCCTTAGCTTGTTTAATTAATAACTTGTGCACACACACACAACTTCGAGTTATCCTCATCTTCAAAATTATTTTCAAACTTTAGATGTTATTTAATTTTGGAAAATTCTTTAAGAATACCCTCGATTTTTTTCCATTCTTCGTTTAAGTATAGTAAGGTGTGATGAGTTTTCGTAGTAAATGGAAGGGGGAGAATACTATGAATGGACCTTGGCAAAAAGATTTCGAGAATCAAAGGGAAGATGTTATTCCTTTCCTGGAGGTTTAAATTCGAACATAGTATTCGATTTTTTAGGCCAAAGCGAAAACATGTCACATATTTCAAAGCTTTAACTCGTCTAGTGGTTATCTTGAATAAAGATGACTGCATCCCTCGTTTATAAACCGAATTCACGGTGATATGTGGCTAAACTCAGTTTCTGATTATTATTTTATTGAATAAATGAGTGAAGTAAAGGGGTGGTTCCTAAAATACTTTAATTATTCACTTCAACCCCCTTATCTCGATTTTTTTTATTGTTTTGTTGGAGATCCATGGTGGTTTATGGACAACCCAACACCCAAGTTCTCTAAGTGCGATTGTGCGAATTCTGGCTAAAGAAAGTTTAATTCTTGGGTCATGTCATAAAAGACAAAGGTATTCACGTTGATCCCGTCAAAATTGAAGCCGTCAAGAATTGGCAAACCCCGAATTCACCCACCGTAGTTCGATCTTTCCTTAGTTTAGCGGACATTACCGTCATTTCATCTGGAATTTCTCTAAACTTGCTTTGCCTCTCACTGCCTTAACTCACAAGGGTAAGTCTTATGAGTGGGGGTCGAAGCAAGAAGAAGCCTTTCAAACCCTAAAAGACATGCTTTGCAATGCTCCGATTCTAACCCTCCCTGAGGGAAAGGATGATTTCATTGTCTTTTGTGATACTTTTAACCAAGGTCTTGGTTGCCATCTGATGAAACGAGGTAAGGTTATTGCTTACGCCTTGAGACAACTCAAGATCCATGAAATGAATTATACAACACACGATCTAGAACTTAGAGCTGTTATATTCGCTCTAAAAATGTGGAGACACTATCTCTATGATACGAAATGTGTCGTTTACACCAATCATAAGAGTCTTCAACTCATTTTCGATTAGAAAGATCTCAACAAGAGACAACGACGATGGGCCGAGTTACTTGGTGACTATGATTGTGAGATTCGCTACCATCTTGGTAAAGCGAATGTCGTGGCCGATGCTCTAAGTCAAAAGGAACATGTTAAATCCCTGTTGCTTAATTGCGTGGTTAATCAACCTGATCTTCTTTGTCGCATCTATGAAACATAACACGTCTCCGTCACTAAAGGTAACATGCATGACGAGATGTCGTGTGGTGCTGAACTTCAACTCGAAACCAAACAAAATGGCTTGCTTTATTTCATCAACCGCTTATGGATTCCTGATCATGACGATCTTCACACCTTCATCTTGGCTTAAGCGCATAAGTCAAGATACTCTATTCATCCCGATGCAGATAAAATGTATGCCGATTTTCATTCCATCTATTGGTGGCCTGGAATGAAGAAGGATATTGCGGTAAATGTATCTAAATTTCTTAATTACTCTAAGGTTAAAGCCGAGCACCAAAACCCTTTCGGTTTGCTCAAGAAACCTCCGATTCCCGTTTGGAAGTGGGATGGCATTGCTATGGATTTCGTCACTAAACTTCCGAAAACTCATGACCAACATGATAGTATTTGGGTAATCATCAATTGATTAACCAAATCGGCTAATTTCATTCCTATTCGAGAGAAAAATTCGGTCCAGTAACTTGCTAAGTTTTATGTCAAGAACATCTTTTTTTGTTATGGAGTACCTTTGACTAACGTATCTGATCGTGATGGTCGTTTCATCTTGCATTTTTGGAAATATCTTCAAAAATCTTTGGGAACTTGACTAGATCTTAGCACCGCTTACCATCCTCAAACCGATGGTTAACCCGAGAGAACCATTCAGACTTCGGAGGATATTCTTAGATCTTGTGTGCATGAATTTGGTGGAAATTGGGATGAACATCTACCACTCATTGAGTTCTCGTACAACAATAGTTTCCATTCTAGCATTGGAAAGGCTCCGTTTGAAGATCTTTATGGCCACAAATGCCATTCCCCGATATGTTGGAACGAAGTTGGTGAATCTCAAATAACTGGTCCCGAGATGGTTCAAGAAACATCCGATATAATTTCTCAAATCCGTCAAAATCTTCTCGAAGCAAGAAGCCGCCAAAAGAGTTATGCCGATAGACGTCGTAAGCCTCTTGAGTTCAATATTGGTGATCAAGTCCTTCTCAAGGTATCTCCTTGGAAAGAAGTTGTTCGTTTTGGTAAAAGAGGAAAGTTATCTCTTCGATTCTTTGGTCCGTTCAAGATAATAGATAGATTTGGTAAAGTCGCTTACAAACTTTATCTTCCCGATGAACTCTCTAATGTTCATTCGATCTTTCATGTATCGAATCTCAAGAAGTGCCTATCCAAGGGAAATCTCCATATACCTCTCGATGAAGTTCATATCAACAAGACCATGCACGTTGTTGAAAAACCGGTGGAGATTGTGATTTGCATGGATAAGGAAACAAAGCGTAGCTGAATTCCGTTTGTTAAAGTTCATTAGGAATCCAAACGTGGTGCTGAGGTTACTTGGGAACGAGAAGATCAAATGAAAACCAATTACCCTAACCTTTTTGTTGCGGTTTCACCTTAATTTCGGGGTGAAATTTCCAAAAGTAGGGAATAATGTAACATCCGTTCTTTTTCGGTTTCGTTGTACCCGACCCGTACTACAACTCCGGTCTTGAAGTTATTAATAAAAGTTTATTTTATTCATTTGTTATGTGTTAGTTTCTTTACAATTCATTTATGTGCCTTAAAAATCAAGTTATAGCAATTATAAGCAAGTGTATAAACTTTATCCCGGATTTACAAGGTTTTATCTATGATTTGTGTTTTATCCCATTTAGTTTAAGTTTCAAGTGAATTTATCTCTATATTCATGATAAACACGAGTTAGAATTCAACCCTTATAAATACAATGTATATAGATAGTACATAAGTTGCATCTCAACTCACAAATCTCCTCCTCTCTCATAAATTCAAGTTATTTTTCAAGTATTGACTTTCAAAGTCAAACAGGTCTAGGTTTAATTAATCAAGTTCTACTTCTAATTTCTGAGTATGTTTTTACTTTTATGAATTGTTATGAACCCTAGAATGAAAGCCCTCAATCAATTTCATAAGAATTAAGGGATTTCAAGTTCAATTTAATCAATCTTAATCTAGGGTTTATGTTTTAAACAAATTTGGGGCTTTTCAATTTCATCAAGAATTAACCCGAATTAGATTTTGAATTTTCAATATTTTATGTTTAAAATTAAGTCCTGGACGTGATGGATCCGAATTCGACCTCATAACGACATTCGGGCCGATTACGAACCGAACACTCGTTTATAAGTTCGCTTTCTTTCATTTTAAGTTTAATATTAGATTTATTATTAATTTTGGTTCGTTTTAGTTTTATTTTAACTTTGGAATATTTAACTAATTTTTAGGAAATCATCAAGTTCGGTTTGATTAGCTCGCTTAAGTCGGTTTTTTTCATATTCTTATCTTCTTTCACTTGCCACATTTTAATATGAGTAAATCAGTTTCCCTATTTTAGTTTTTATGTTTTGGGGACAACATGTATCTTATAAACCGCAAGTTATTATTTTCACATCCACAAATTATAATTCTAATATATGTGTTTAACTGTATTGCTCAATTATTTGTCAACATGAAAGGTGCTTATTTGTTCATGTTTATTGTTGATGGTCTCATCCTCATCCTAATCCTCATTAGTAAGATCTTATGTCATCCTAGTAGCTTGACATAGAGTCATGATAAACAGATTTATTATTTGTTATTGTTGCAATTTTATTGGCGTAGTTACGTTTCCGCGTGAGAATTGGTTTTATTATTATATTTATTAAATTGTGTTTTTTCTCACCAACCTTGTGTTAATAAAATTATTTTCATACATTTTGCAAGTTATCATCTTAGATAATTGAAGATAAGCGAGTAGATTATACCTTTAGGTTATTTATCAAATAAACAATTTATTTATCATGATTTGTTGAATTTGGAAGTTTAGATAATGTTTTGAATTTATGTGATGTACTTTAGTTATTTAAATTTGAATAAATAGATATTGTTATATTAATGCTGATAGTGTCTTACAAGCTACTGTGCAATCAGTTGCGCCCCAGCATATCCGCAGTAGGTTGGGGTGTGACAATGCGCGACTAGTTTCAAAATCAGCTATAAAATGGGAGGAACCTAGGCTCAGTTTCATCGTCGAAATCATTCTCTCTCTCTCTCTCTCTCTCTCTCTAACATTCATGTATAATTAAGGTGTTGGTATAATAAGACCTCGAGTAATCGTAACCAATCCAATCGAATGAAGCTTAGTACGGGAATCCAAAAGCTCTGCCTGATTAAGGTAAGACTTTGTGCCACAATGTAAAGTTTCTACTCTCATGATTATCGGGTTATACTAATCTAGATATACTACATTGTGTTTAGCTAGGTGCTTAATACCAGGAAGCTCTTTATTTGTAAACTTACAAGGTGGGACACTCGAGTTTTTGTACAACTCACATTTGTGTGAGACAACTAGTTTTCCAATACTGATGATTTTTAAAACTTATTAAACTCATGATAGATAGTCCAAATGTTTTCAAAAGGTTTTTGTTACATTACAGTGATTAAGTCTCTAAGACTTACGGGATGGTTACTACTAGTATTATGGGGTTTTGTATACAAAGCTTGCCTAATGGGCTATTACACATTACTTATTGGACAAGTGTTAGACAATAAGTAATATGACCACAGTCAAAAATACGGTCGAGTGACAAATACCTTTTAGTAATTTGTAAGTAGGCAAGTGTAAAAACATCTTAGTGATGTAACTGTAAAAATGTGTCATTTATAAATGAATGTACTTACCAGTATTTCTTGCTGACCAAATATTTTTAAACATGCTTCAGGTGACTTGTTAAAGACATAAGAATGATGCTTGCGGGCTTCCAGCTTAAATAGGTGGCTTGTCACTAGAATAATGAAATATGTTTTGTATATTATGTTTATCCCTATAAAACTTATGTTTGCATAAATATGGGTTTTATTGCCTGTTTATGAAATAATAATCACGGTGTTTTTACACTCTGATTATATTTCCTAACTACGGTTCTAGCGAATTTTTCCGCTGCTAAATATTTTATAAATAAACACCAATAACACCAATCGTGTTCACGGCTCCCCTCCTGGGGTACAGGGTGGTCGGGGGCTGTGACACTATATCCGATCCAAACACAAGATAACTAAACCTTCCTATAATCGGGTTAATTCGGTTTAGTTAATTAACTGCTAAGCTCAAACTTTTATCATAGACTTAATTTTGTTGACCTTTTTTAAGAGTTTTATTAAAATCAAAACCATGAACATTATTAACAATTAGGTTATACAAATTAGTTCCAAAAATACAAAAATGATTACTCATGAACTCAATTTATAAGTTTTAGCAGGTAAAAAGCTAACTGTCAAAGCCACTGTATATAAGAATAAATGCAATTTAAAGTCATTTGCATGCGTAATGAATTAATATATGTTACTAATGAAATGAATATCCAAGATCAAGAATACAATGGTCAAAAAAAAGTTAAATAAATAAATCATGTTGAAGTATTAGAACATAATATCATTAGAAAAAGATGGTTGTTACATATACAAGTATTGGTTTGTTTGTTCAGTTATTTACGGTAATTAAAAATGGTTAACCGGAAGCAAACCGAAAAATTATGTATTCAAAAAATCAAAAAATCAAAAAATTAACCGTCGATTAATGCTTCTTTTCAGGGTTTTCAGTTAATTCAGTTTTATGCTAACATTTATATGGATAGTCTTGATAATGAAGAACCACTTGGGGGACACCTAACTAGATGGCTTGATCCCCTAACCATACTTATCATCATAAGTCTTTAAATGTTTATGCCAATTAACCATTCAGCTCATGCTTGTGGGAGTTACCTACTTTTAATTGTTATTTTTAGTTAATTATGCATAAGGGTTAGGTTATAATAGGAAGTGTAGTTTTTGTAGAAAGGATAAGTAATTTTGTTCATTGATTTTGAATATGAAGAGTTGAGATTAGTTTATGAGGAAATCAAGTGTGAACATAAGGGAAAGGGCATAAAAGGAATAACACATTTATTGACTTTCCCTCTTCACATGCAGGCACATGCCAACTTTCCCCATCATTTTAAAACGTCCATAACTTTTTTTACGACGTTTTTATTGAAAAACAAATTCACCTTAATAACGAGTGTCTTTTTGTCTTTTATATGAGTACCATATTGTTATATAAAAATTAAAAAAACATTAGTGGGTTTTTTACAAATTGTATTTTACCAAAATTGTGTTATACAATAGTATTTTTCATTGTGTTTTCTTTTCATTGTGTTTTTACATTGTGTCATACAATTGTGTTTTTATCATTGTATTTCTTTTTTCATAATGTTTTTTTTTCGGCCTTTTCCGGCAAGGTGGTGGCGGTGGGTGACGGTTGTGGTGGTGGTGGGCGGTGGGGTGGTGGTGGTTGTAGGAGATGCATGAAGATGTAATTGGGTTTTATGTAAGTGGGTTTTGGGTTTTATGTAAGTGGGTTTTGAAATTAATGTAAGTGGGTTTTGAGATTAAAGTAAGTGGGTTTTGAGATTAAAGTAAGTGGGTTTTGATATAAAAGTGTTATACAAAAATACTCTCCTTCCTAGCCTTCTTAAGAAAATCAAACTTCTTATTTGAACTTAACCCATGCTAGTAATAAAAAACATCTTTTAATAATCAACTTTATAAACAAAATTCTTACACTGTTAGTCCTATAATATTCTCGTGCAAGAATCCATGGCATTATGCATGTTATTATTGAACTTTGTATAACTACACAAAATACATAAATTCACACCCTTTAACAAAAAGCTCCTTAAAATCAATAAATTCTACAAATAATCAAGTATTACCACCCACTTCTCTTTTTCACTCTCTCTCCCCGCGGTACACGCCAAAAACACACATTCACACGCTAAATTTCTGCAATTTACTCCACTTTGACTAGGGCTGGCAATTCGTGTCTTAACAGGTTTAACAGATATGGAGCGACGCGCTGAACACGAGTATCAAACACAAATACGACTCGTTTAACTACTTTATATGTCATGACTATAAGACAGTTTTAAGTTTCAAGTACCAATAAGGGGATATGATGGAGTCTTGCCTACTAATTTTAATTATTTAAGAAAATTAAAAATTGCATATCGCACTTTTTTGTTTAACAGGTCTTATCGTGTATTTAACAGCTACCCAATTGTCAGCCTTAACTTTGACAATGAGTACTAAGTGCTTCAAAAACTTATTACGCTCCATATTTAAATCATCAAGGCTTTGTTTATCATGACTAGAACAAGGTAGGGTAATAAAGCCCCGCCATAAGTCATAACTAAACTAAAACCTTATTATCTAACTAATTATAATTAGACACTAGGTTATGATGATTTGTAAGTTCACTAATATACTAATTAGTCAGGATGTTACAGCCACGGTCACTTAGACATTCAGTCATATGAACGGTGACTCACATTCAATTGTGTTGGAGGTAATTTCGAACTCAAAATCACAAGTTGTTGAACTTGAGGGACCAATATTGACAAGCCGGTCATAGTTATATTTCCTATTTACAGCATGTTTCCTAATTGTTTTGTAATTATAACAGGCAATGTTTTTGTTTAACAAGTCAGGTTAGTCTATATAAACCAAGTCATGGTCAGGCATTATAGGATGTCTGAGATGAAACCGAGTTAGGTTTCATCTAGAGACACACGAGATGTAACCGAGTTATGGTTCATCTAGATGCAACCGAGTTAGGGTTCACCAAGAGTCAAACCGAGTTAGGATTTGAGAGTTGTAATCAGTTTTTGAATTATTTTCTTATTAATACAAACGAGAGTTAGTCATTTAGTTTGTATTTGTTCATCGATCCAGACTTCAAATTATATATGTTAAAATTCAACTAAATATGATTATAGAAAAACTTTTTATGTACATTCAATGATAGAGCAAGCGCGAGCCGAAGAGAAAAAGAGCTCTTCCAAATCGAATAAAGAAGGGGTCCGGAGGTCCAACCAGACTACGGCTACGGCTACGGCTCCGAGTGAGGAGGGGGCTATCTAGCTTTAACTTATTTCAAATTTGAAACCAACTTTTAGTTCACTTGAAAAAAAAAAGATTGAAATCAAAATAATGTACATTGTGAGTGGTGTACACGGTAACACTTTCAAGTTAATTATTTGATGGGTTAGGTTTAAATAAAAAAGTTTGATTTGTAGGAAGGCTAGAAAGAAGGGTATTTTGGTTCACCCTCTTCATCTCAAAAACCCACTTGGTTTTTACCCAACTCCATTCCACCATCCATCCCCACCACTCCCCCGCCACCACCTCACCGGAAGTTTGCCAGAAAAAGTCTGCCGGAAAAGTCATCGGGAAGTCTCCGGAAACGTAGCCCCAAAAACTTGCCGGAAAAGTCGTCAGAAAATGGTCACCATCTCCATCAATTGTGTTTTTCAACATTGAAAATACTATTAAAAAAAAACACAACGAATAAAACACAATTTGATAAAACACAATTTTGTAAAACATAATTATTGGTAAAACACAATTTGTATAAGAATCCACAATTTTTTTTTAATTTTTCTATAGCTAAATGATACTCGTATAAAAGATAAACAAAATGTTTATTGTCATAGTAGTTTTGTATATATATTTTGTTTTAATGTTGTATAAAAAGGTTATAGACGTCTTAAAATTACGAGGGATTTAACATGTGTCTTACATGTCGGAGAGAATGTAACAAATGTGTTATTTTTTTTATGCATTCCTCTTATTTAACGCTTGATATTACCCATAAACTATTCTCAACCATCAATTTCATCCATGTTTAAAGTCATTAGACTAGATTACTTCTTATCTTTTGTAAAAAAATCATACTTTCCATTATAACCTAACCTTTTTTTTTATATGCTTAAGATATTTTATTATATTTAAAAAATTCATTTTGTTACACTTTGTAACTAGGTTTTCTCTGGGTGAATTGCGTAACAACCAAATAAAGGTGGAACTTTAATTTTGAATAAACGGAGGCTGAGATATTTTCTTTATTCCTTACTAGTTTTAAAGTGTTTTCATCTCTCTCTCTCTCTCTCTCATATGTGTAGTGTTTAAAACAAATAAGAAATACAAAACGTGCAAATTTTACGAAGTGATACTAAGGTGTTGTTTGTTTTTTCAGATGTAAAATATCTATAGTCTGCAGACCACATCTGCAGGTATCTGTAGCAGAAGAGGTGGACCAAACCTCTGCAATCTACAAGAAAAAGATTGTTTGTTTTTTGACGTCTACAAATGGCTAACAAATTGAACTATTGTGCAAACTACTCAATTTCTACAAACATTCAACAAATCAGTTCCAACAAAAAAAACTAATAACAATTGAACTATTATGCAAACTAATAATTGAACAAAAACCTTTAACAAATCAATTATGCAAAAAACTAATAACAATTTATATAAAAAAAATACTAATAACAATTGAACTATTATGCAAACTAATCAACTGCAAACATCAATTTAACATACCTGGAGGTGTAGTGTAACACCCTAAAGTTTAAAACGACTTAATTATTAAATATTTTAGTGTAGAAGTTTGGTCCCAAAATAAAAATCCGTTTCCTTTATAGCAATATAAAACTTAATTTCATCATTTAGAACATATAATTACAAAACAGGCAGTAAGTGATGGTTGGGTAAAAGTTAGTTATTATTATATATTAATTAGTTAATTTTAGTTAAATAAATGAACAAACATTGGTACTTTAAGCATTGTTATGTGTTTTCAAGACATTGGAAGCTATGGAGCTTAATGAGGATATTTACGGGCTTGGAACGAAGATCGAGAAATGAGAGATTGGAAGTGCACGCATCACGAGGCAGTCAAGAAAAGAAGATAAGAAATTTTGAAAAGTTGCATCTTCGCGTATTTGGTACTTTAAGCATTGTTATGTGTTTTCAAGACATTGGAAGCTATGGAGCTTAATGAGGATATTTACGGGCTTGGAACGAAGATCGAGAAATGAGAGATTGGAAGTGCACGCATCACGAGGCAGTCAAGAAAAGAAGATAAGAAATTCTGAAAAGTTGCATCTTCGCGATACGCGAAGTTGCGAGATTCTGGCCGCGACTATTTTGTCCTTCGCGATACGCGAATGAGAAAGCCTATCATCTTCGCGATACGCGAAGATGCCTAAAGTCAGCAAAAATTAGGGGTTGCCTTATGTAAACCCATTAACCTCACCATTCGATATATAACGACTTCCAAAGGTAAAAGAGGAGTTCTAGGGCGATTTTCCATCATTCCAAGGTTTCCTATTAGTTCCGGGTTTGCATGTTCATCAAAGATAAGTATTTTGCATAATATGTCGATGTTCGGCTAAACTCTAGTGTTCGTTCTAGGCTAGGGTTTTGTGTAATTCTCATTAAGACCAAATTCATGTGCTTAATGTTTATGAAATTGATTTAGTTAATTGCTTTTATCTTGTTCAATTGATTGTTTAGTTGTTTAAACAGTTTGTGTTTGCGATTATTGATTTGTGTAACGTTTGTTTGGTTTGGTTGTTCATCAACATTTAGGGTTTTAAGCTCTTGTGTCATTGAACTAGAATCATCAAACCTTATCATTGAGTTAGTTGTCCTAAAGCATAAATTGGTAATTGTGTAGATCGAGTTCATTTGTGTCAACAATTTGGTTAGGGTATCGTTTGTCATCACAATCAAACTACCAGGTCTAGTAATTGCTGCGCAATCAAGACAAGTGAATCTGGAATTAAGTTGAATATCACATTACCCGAACCCAGAATGAATACCTTTAATTATTATTGTTTACAAATCTTTTTAAGTAATCATTTAGTTTTAATTAAATCTTTTTCTAAAAACCGCTTGACATCATCTATCCGCTTTAGTTTAATAATTAATTTAGTAATATTAAATTAGCACTTTCCTTGAGTTCCTATGGAGACGACCTTACTTACCCGTATTTATTATAGGTATTTAAGTCTTAAAATTAATTGTTTGAGTAGACCGCGACAGCGTACGTCAAAAATGGCGCCGTTGCCGAGGACTCAACGCGCTTAATGCTAGTTTAGTCTAGTTTAGTTTAGCTTAAATTAGCATAATTTAGTTTAATATAGTTTAATTTTATTTTCTTTTCTTTTCTTCATTGATTTTACGCGGGGTGTGCTTTTTGGTGTGTGAAGTTAATCTTTTAGGTTGATGCATACAAGGTTTGCTCGAGACAAGGAGGTGTTGCAGTTTGATCCTGAGATTGAGAAAGCCACGAGAAGAAATCAAGCAAAACAAAAAAGGGGTGAAACTTCAAGACCGAAAGAAGAAGACATGAATCATCAAGAAGATAACCCCTACCCGGTTCCACCTGTGTTTCAACCCGACAATCTTAACCCACCACCTCTTCAAGAACAACCCATTCCACAAAACATTCCACAAAACCCACCACTCAATGAACTACCACCACTCAACCCACCCATTCACCAAAACCGAAACCCGAGAGCTCAAAGAAGATATCAAATGAGAGATGATCGTTCCATCAGGTCTGAACCACCACACAATAGGGTCGAGTTCGAGTATGATCGGCGAAGGGGATTTGACGATTTTGATGAGGTCGAGGATGAAGAAGAGATGGAGGATGTTCAAGGGGGCCGGTATTATAGAAGACAACAACAACCCCCTCGAAACCGAACATCCGAACCCGTTCAACCACCGAGAAACCGTCGAGCCCAAGGAAGACAAGAGATTCCCGTGCCGCAATTTCCCGAGTATGAGTTTGATGATGGGGTCCCGAGGGCATTTGTCCCACTGCCTGTTCGGGGAGTTCAAAGCCACTTCATTCCACAAGTGGCCACGAACCCGCTTCCCATTGTGATCCCGGT
The DNA here is from genome assembly GCF_021521415.1 of Bidens hawaiensis. Classification (NCBI taxonomy): domain Eukaryota; kingdom Viridiplantae; phylum Streptophyta; class Magnoliopsida; order Asterales; family Asteraceae; genus Bidens; species Bidens hawaiensis. Next base: position 13,368 of record NW_027496632.1, read on the forward strand.
TAGAGAAGGAAGGACGTTTTCAGTAAGACAGAGTAACCTGACCGGGATGCCTACTTTTCACGGGAAAGCATCTGAAGAACCATACCTACACTTGAGCGAATTTAATGCTATTTGTGCCACCATCTCAAGTCAAGGGTTCACTACCGATGAAGTCAAGCTAGTAGTGTTTCAGTTCAGTCTTAAAGATCTAGCGAAGCAATGGTTTTTATCGTTACCGTCAGCGACCATTTATATGTGGCAAGATCTGGCTCAGCAGTTTTTGGACGAGTATTACACACCGCAAAGAACATCCGAGGCCCGAACCTCCATCAGAAATTTTCACCAAGGGTCGGGTGAGACTTTTCATGAGGTGTTTACAAGATTCAAGAGGTTGCTAAGAACTTGTCCTCATCATGGGATTGCGTTGTGGGAGTTGATTAAGGCGTTTCATGACGGGTTTTCGAGTGACGATGTACGTGATCTTCATTCGACCACAAATGGGTCGTTTTTGACTAATGATGAGAATGAAGATTGGCAACATTTGGAAAGACATGCAACGAACTCGAAGAGACAAGCTCAGTCGAACCTCATGATTAAACGAGCGGTTGTGAAAGCCGTGGATAGCGGTGAGTCGGATGATCGTATGGCTAGGTTGGAGAGAAAGTTGGATCAGTTGATGAGTGTGGGTACGAAGGAGAAAGGCAAGCCAAGAAAGGCATATCCAGTTTGTGATGGTTGTGGTAGAATAGGCCATGTAGTAGCGACGTGTGGAGTTGTGATGGATGACGAAGAAGAAGATGAAGAAGAAGATATGAACTTTGTTCAGGGTGAGAAGAGGTACAACAACAATGGTAACATGAATTCAAATACCTATTATCTGGGCCTCCGAAACCACCCCAATTTCAGCTATGGAAACCCGAACACACAACAAAACCCGAATTTTCAAGGTAATTCCCAAAAGGCAGGTTATCAATCAAATCAGAGGCAGTATGGGAATGAGAGGGGTAACAGTCAAAGTGGGTGCAATCAAAAGGAGTCGGGGGCTATAATAAGGTTTATCAGAAGACTTATCAGCAGGGTCAGCAAAGTCAAGGGGCGGCTCAAGGTCAAGGAAGTTCTTCGGGTAATAAGGAAGAGTCGATTAAAGATGTGATGGACTTTTTTAAGCAGATGAAGACAGATCAGGATGCTTAGAATGAAAGCGTGAATCAAATATTAGAGTTCCAAGAGAAAGCTAATGCTGCGAGAGACAAACAGGTGAGCCAGCTTGCAGAAGAAGTGGCTAGTTTGAAGAGGAATCCATCCAAGCTACCAAGTGATACTATGAAGAACCCGAGCCATCAGAGTAGCAGTTCATCAAATGGTAAAAACGTACACATTAGTGCAATCACCATTGAAGATCATGGGGTGAACGACACAGTTGAAGAATTTGAAACAGGGGCACCACTTATTCCCATTCAGATTAGAGAGTTCAAGACCACCATGGCGCTAGTTGATTATGGTGCGAGTGTAAGTGTTCTACCGGGGAGTGTTTATGACCGGTTTGAGTTTGGACCTTTACAAGAAGTTGACACCACATTGGTGTTAGCCGATTTCACTCAAAGACGGCCCCGAGGGAAGTTGGTTGGAGTTGCAGTAAAGGTTGGTGAGTTTTATTATCTTGAAGATTTTCTTGTTTTGGATTATATACCGGTAGAGAATGAAGAAGAGCCGAGAGTGATATTGGGGAGACCGTTTTTGGCAACATCAAATGCTAAAATCAATTGCCGAGACGGAATAGTGTACATGCCCTTTGGTAATCGTAAGTTAGTTTTGCATATTTTTCAAATTCATTTGATTATTCTTGTGCAAATAAATCTTTTAGATCAGGTGCTACTAACATGTGTCTTCCTCATATAAGTGAGGATGACACCAAAGAAGAAAGTTTTGTGTTTGATAGGTCGAAGCGGGAGAGAGAAAAAGAGGAGCTAAATGCGGTAGAGATACGTGTTGCAGAGGTGGCAAAGTCAGGTGATGATTGCAAACATGCAAGTAAAAAGGTGATTCATGATGAGACAGGTAAGACAAGTAAGGAGAAATCGCCAAAGAAGGAGAAGATGAGGAAGCCACCGGGGTTTGAAAATGAAAAAAGAAGATTAGCATGTTTCGGGCCAAGATGGAGTGTCATCGACAGTGTACCACTATGTTGGAGGAGTAAGAAGAACGAGGTGGAGGAAGGTAAGCACTCCATTAGACCACCATACTGAAGAAATCAAGTAACAATCAGGCTGAAGACCTTAACAAAAAACTTAGCGCTGACCGGGAGGCAACCCGGCCTTGTACTCAGGTATGTGTATATTTTTGTTGTAGTTGAACTTTGTGGGTGTAGTTCACTATAAACCCTCACGAGACCATACTTGTCCACCCGGACTACCGGGGGTTTAAAGGGCTTGTTGCATACGCTAAATACAACCGTGATTCCTACGAAAGTGAGTTAGGTCTTTTAACATTTTTACTCGTTTAACAAATTTGATTATAAATTTATTAAGTCGGGTGGTAATTTAAAAATTAATGGTTTTACAAACGGTTTAAAAGACCTATCTTTTTAATAATTGTGAGAAGCTTGCTTCTGCACGTGTGTGAGTTTGCAAATTTTCTTTTGAGAGTTGAAGGAGTAAGTTCACCGAGAGATCACCGAGGGCACGAGAGTTGTACATGAGAGTTTTATTTTCTATCAGGTGATTTCGTTTTCATAACCTTATTTGTTTTATTATTTTTTGTGTTAAAAGTGTAATTGTATTTTTGTATATTTAATAATCGCCATCATATTAGGCCCGGTTTTTAAAATTGTCGAAGTGAATTTTAACCCCGTCCCTATTTTATGTCTTAAATTTTAAACATTGAGGACAATGTTTGCTTCAAGTGTGGGGATGGGGGAGAAATTGAAAATTTTAAAAGTTTAATGTTCCTTGCATTAAGATTTTTGCATAATAAATGGAGAATGATAGAAAAATTTGGGGTTATTTTTCAAAATTATTATATAAGAAGAGATAAATAAAACGGGAACACACTTAATTTGGGATGTGCCGGTAAGCTCAGCCTCGAGAATGAAAGGATAATTTGGTTGTAGATTTAATTGAACTTTAAATGCTTGATTTTTAGTGGGAAACGCCTTCAGGGTTTTGTTTGTTTAGCTAAGCTTGTGTAAGGACTGGAATGAAAGATTGGGCCATACTCAAGCCTTTTTATTAGAGTTTATCACCAAAAATATATTTTAATATGAATAGTCTATTGTACAATGGTTGGATAGGCTTAACGTTAGAGTATGCTAGATGGCTTGTGATATAAACTTAAATGAAAATACTGCTAGTTTAAGTGGCTAACACTTCATAGGCGTATGGTTTTATGATCTTAAATCCTGTATTGATGGGATGCCCCGGGGAACGGAGACCATGGGTCTATATGCAGTTTATCATCTGGTATGCGTAAATCCTAAGTGGATTTATTCATACTAAAAATACGCTTAAAAAAAGCAAACCCGCAGTTTAGCTGCCAATTCATAAGTCATTAAACATGATCACAAAAAGTGCTTTAAAAGTACACATTCACTACTGACTTGATCATCCACGCTGTTAGTCATGTGGGGTCCCCGTGCTCGCATCTCATTACCATTAAGAAACGGACCCCACGGTACACGTCACATGTAAGCCCTACAAATGAATTCGTGCATACTCACGTATGGTGATGGACTTCAGGGTATTGCTTGATAACGGGGGTATGTCATGTAGTGGGGGCTATTTACTAGTTGGTTATCTAATTGCACCTTAATCATATCTAATGGCCATTTTGGTAGACTTTAATGCTTAAGTTTGGGTTTTGGTTCGGTAAAAATATCCAATGTTGTTTTAGCTATTACATATGGGCTTCAAAATTGTACACATGTGCAAAATTTTGATCGTCTAATTTTAAGGTTTAAGTCAAGTTGGGTGGTCTGATTCGGTAAAACTATAATGAAGCATGGTAAGGTGGCTTCAGGGCTTTGAGCTGTGAGTTCCATTTTAATCCTATGAACTAATAAAACAGCCACACCTTATTTTTCCAGTAAGTATTGAGGCGTGGGTTTAAATGGACAACAATATCGGCAATCGCGGTTTTTGTGTTCTTTGTGCTTAATTAAAATAATCTATGAAGTATTTTGAGAATGATCTCTGATTCTGATTCCATTGCAAAATCTTTTTCGGGATGAAAAAGGATAAGTGTGGGAATGTGATGGTTGGGTAAAAGTTAATTATTATTATATATTAATTAGTTAATTTTAGTTAAATAAATGAACGAACATGGGTACTTCAAGCATTTTTATGTGTTTTTAGGACATTGGAAGCTATGGAGCTTAATGAGGATATTTACGGGCTTGGAACGAAGATCGAGAAATGAGAGATTGGAAGTGCACGCATTACGAGGCAGTCAAGAAAAGAAGATAAGAAATTCTGGAAAGTTGCATCTTCGCGATACGCGAAGATGCAGGGGGACAACTTCGCGATACGCGAAGTTGCAAGACTCTGGCCGCGACTATTTTGTCCTTTACGATACGCGAAGGTGCAAGCCTATCATCTTCGCGATACGCGAAAAAATTAGGGTTTGCCTTATGTAAACCTATTAACCTCACCATTCGGGATATAACGACTTCCAGAGGTAAAAGAGGAGTTCTAGGGCGATTTTCCATCATTCCAAGGCTTCCGATTAGTTCCGGGTTTGCATGTTCATCAAAGATAAGTATTTTGCATAATATGTCGATGTTCGGCTAAACTCTAGTGTTATTATAGGCTAGGGTTTTGTGTAATTCTCATTAAGACCAGATTCACGTGCTTAATGTTTATGAACTTGATTTAGTTTATTGCTTTTATCTTGTTCAATTGATTGTTTGGTTGTTTAAACAGTTTTTGTTTGCGATTATTGATTTGTGTAACGTTTGTTTGGTTTGGTTGTTCATCAACATTTAGGGCTTAAGTGCTTATGTCATTGAACTAGAACCATCAAACCTTATCATTGAGTTAGTTGTCCTAAAGTATAAATTGGTAATTGTGTAGATCGAGTTCATTTGTGTCAACAATTCGGTTAGGGTATCGTTTGTCATTACAATCAAACTACTAGGTCTAGTAATTATTGCGCAATCAAGACAAGTGAATCTGGAATTAAGTTGAATATCACATTACCCAAACCTAGAATGAATACCTTTAATTAATATTGTTTACAAATCTTTTTAAGTAATCATTTAGTTTTAATTAAATATTTTTCTAAAAACTGCTTGACATCGTCTGTCCGCTTTAGTTTAATAATTAATTTAGTAATATTAAATTAGCACTTTCCTTAAGTTTCTGTGGAGACGACCTTACTTACCCGTACTTATTATAGGTATTTAAGTCTTAAAATTAATTGTTTGAGTAGACCGCGACAGTCTACGTCAGTAAGCAACATATAATTACAAAATTTAGCACACAATATCCTTATAGTTTCAAAACTTCTTTTTTTATCATCCAATTGTAAACTCAATTCAAGAATGAAGAATCCATCCTAAAGGAAAATTAATCAAGTATTTTACAATTAATCTAAAAAAATCAAGAATCAAGATTCTAATCTAAAGAAAATCACTTTAATCAAAATTGGAAGATAAAATCAAACCTGAACAAATCAAATATGAGATGGAGAAGATGATCGGCAACGATGGTTTAGGTGCGGACACGGCGGGGGCAGCGTGAGGACGGTGGCAGCGGCGGCGTGAGGCTGCCGTCGTTTGTGGAGGAGGAAAGGAGATGGTTGGAGGGAGGAAGGAGAGATTATTGTTGGAGGTTTGAATGATGTCTGATGTAAAAAAATAATAATAGTAGAGGTCAGAAGACTATGGTCCATGTCTTATAGGAGAAGATGACGCACAGACATTTTTAATGAAATGACTTCCGAAAAAAACACACTGCAGACCGCAACGTCTGCGCGTAGTCTATGCGACGTAGACAAAAAAGGCTATGAAGAGCTTTTAAGAAAAACAAACCGCCCCAGATATAACAATATTTGCCCTTCTTTTAGAATGAAGCGAGAGGGTTGTGTTGTATTTTTCTACGTTCTCTTGCTATATCTCAAAGCATGGTATAATAAACACATGTTGTGTAATTATAGCAATTTAAAAACATATTTTATTTATGTTTTTAGTGCAATTTTTTTTTTTTTTATTGAGTGTGTGATTATTTAACTATAGAACACTTATTTGTATAGGTCACATGAATGTGTGATTATGTAATATTACAGAACACTTAATTGTACAGGTCACATGAATGTGTAATTATTTATTATCGAACATTACATTATTATTATTATTATTATTATTATTATTATTATTATTATTATTATTATTATTATGTGAAGTTTTGGGAAGAATTAGGACGGGAAGTACATGGTGTGGCATATAAATAAAAAAAATTAGAAAATAGTAAATTTTATTTATTGTAGATTAAAGTACTTTTTTGTTGATACATATTTTATTAGTTAAAAGTTTTACACTGCTATAAAATATAAAACAAAGTGGTGTTTATTTTCATTCACGAGGTTCATATATTCTTATATACATCTTTTGGATATGTTCAAAAATCAATAAATTCTTATCCAAAGAAGTTCGTACTTGCTATCAGCATAGGCTATTTTGTGGTTTAAATTGCAAACGCTAATTAAAGTTTCACGTTACTACTACTTAGATAGTAGAGTTTACCTTGCTCATTCTTAACTAGCACATTATGGTTTAACTTGGTTTAACTAATAATTAAAATAAAAGAAAAAAGAGTTAATGTACATTTTCGTCCATGTGGTTTGCTACTTTCGCCACTTCAGTCCAAAGTTTAAAATTTTGTCAATTTAGTCCTTATAGTTTTAAACATTAGCCAATTACGTCCTCTTGTCTAGCGGCATCCAACTATACCGTTAGTTTAAGGGGTATTTTTGTCTTTCTCCTATTTATTTTTAGTTAATGGTCAGCTTCGTCCCTGTGGTTTGATACTTTTGCTACTTCAGTCCAAAGTTTGAAATTTTTTTCAATTTTATGTTTAATTTATTCATTTTTTTTTGTCTATAGCCCTTAAGAGCATAATCCAAGCCCAAAACCATCGAGCATCAACTAAAACATGTTTACGTTTACTCTGTCGATAACAATAACCATACCCCCCCCCTCGTATTTAGTTTCTAGACATTTTCTAAACTCTCCCCCATGGTTAGGGCTGTAAACGAACCGAATGAACACGAACAAGGCCTTGTTCATGTTCGTTCGTTAAGTAAATAATGTGTTCACGAATGGTTCACGAACACTTACCGAACGAGATTTTATATTCGTTTTTGTTCATTAGGGAAATTAATGTGTTCACGAACACAAACGAACACAAATAAAATCGGCAGAGCCTAGAGATTGAGACCGATGTATTCATCAATGTGAATAATGAAAGCCTTTAAACGAATCGAATGAACACGAACAAGGGCATGTTCGTGTTCATTCACTTAAATTTAAAAGAACACGGACACTTAATCGAACAAATATTTATGTTCATGCTCGCTAATTTAAAAATGGACATTTGTGTTTTTTGTTTAAAATCTAAACTAACTGAACAAAGATAAACGAACATGTATGAAAAAACGTAAATGAACACAAATATAAATGAACTTAAATGAACACAAATTAACAAACATAAAACCTTTAAGCAAATGACATATCCAGATATATTTAATTATTTTCTATTAATATTAATACATAAATGAACATAAATAAACAGACATAAACGAACATAAACGAACGTTCATGAACATAAATGAACGAACGGAACATGCGTTCATGTTCGTTCGTTTAATTAAACGAACACAAATTTTTTGTTCATGTTCGTTCGTTTATTAAATAAACGAACATAAATGAACTTTTCACCGAACGGTTCACGATAGTTCACTGAACGTTCGGTTCATTTACAGGCTTACCCATGGTGGAATTCATTGTTAAAGTGGACAAGGTAATTCCCTAAAACCATACTATACTGATAAAACTAAAATCGTTTCTTTGGTTAATGCATAGTAGTTACAGTTTAGAGATTAACATATCGTAGCAAACATCTTGGTCGAAATCAACATCTGGAGTCGAATATCCCGCATCTTCATGTTTGCTCAAGAAATCGATACACTAGATCGCATGTTTGTTCTTCAAATCGTGGTGTTATTCTTGAATTCTTCATATCGACTACAATTCTAGGGTTGAATTCGACGAATTCAAGAACAATACCACGATTTGAAGAACACACATGTGATTTAGTGCAACGATTTCTTGAGCAAACATGGAAATGTGGGATATTCAACCTCCTGATGTTGATTTCGACCCAGATGTTTGCTACGATATGTTAATCTCTAAACCCTAACTATTATGCATTAATCAGATAAACGATTTTAGTTTTTTCGGTATAGTTCGGTTTTGGGGAATTACCTTGACCACTTTACCAATGAATTCCATCATGGACTGAAGTCGCAAAAGTAGCAAAAAAAACTAAATAAATTAAACATAAAATTGACAAATTTCAAACTTTGGACTGAAGTAGCAAAAGTATCAAACCATAGGAACGAAACTGACCATTAACTAAAAATAAACAGGAGAAAGACAAAAATACCCCTAAAACTAACGGCATAGTTGGATGCCGTTAGACGGGGGGACGTAATTGGCTAATATTTAAAACTATAAGGACTAAATTGACAAAATTTTGGACTAAAGTGACGAAAGTAGCAAACCATATGGACGAAATGGCTATTAACTCAAGAAAAAATAAAAATATGTGTGTTTGCATATGATTAGTGAAGTGGACCCCACCCGCTAAGAGGGTATGGCATCAACTTGGGAATGGTGTTGGATGCGGAAAAAAATAGTTAATGCCTTGAGCTGTTGTGGATTGGTGGATGACGCCACTTGTACCGACTCCACAACAGACAGCCTGAGTATAATTGTATACAATCAGCATTTTCAAGATTACAACAATCAGCATGTGCCGATCATTCTTTATAAAAAATGGATTACCATCTACATGTTCATGTTATTTTTCATCCACTTAAAAGCATTCTCAATGCATCCATCAAATTATGTGAATGAAGTTTTTATAATACAAGGAGTGGTTTAGCGTGTTGTTAGTGAAAAAAAGAATCTTGTAATTTTTCTTTATATTTAAAAAGTTCCAGTAGAACCCTAATTTTTTTAAATATTTTTTAAAGTATTTGTAAGTAGGAAAGAGAAGATAATAAAAAATATATATTAAAAATATTATTTAATTAAACATACTATTTACTTTTTAGAATGCTTTAAAACTAAAAAGAAAGACCACTCATCTTCTTCGTCCTTTTAATAACCACCGCCTTCATTTTCCTTTTTTTCTAAATCCAAAAAAAAAGTGAACAGTTGAAATTAAGAGCACCCATAACATCTACTGTAAACCGTTACATCAGCTCTGCCTTAGATTTTAAATTTTTTTCAAAAAAATAAAACTCCACAAATTCTATTAAAATGAATTAAAATTATATTTATATAATATATCTATATGTGTATATGAGAAGTAATGACCCATTGCCGTCCACCTCCTAGCTTGCAGACAAGGACTTCATTTGGTAGACTTCACTCCACAACTTGTTTGCATTAGACCCGTTGTGCTTGTCCATATTTTAAAAAATAGTTGTCAAAACACCGGAATGCACAACATAAGCCTTGTTATTCACGAATGCAAGGCCGACTCTAAGAATTCGCGTGTTCTGGCTAAGCCGGAAAAAAATATTCTCTTTAAGTCTTAACGAACTAAATAATGTAAACTGTTTTTTTAAACGACGATTAAAGTTATAGTAATAAACATAACAAGCAGCAATATCATGATATTAAAATGAGTTTTTGGCATACCAAATGACTATAAAGTGTGGGCTTTATAAAATTGTGAGCTTATAAAAGTTTGGGTATTCTAAATATATACATAATATTGGAAAATTTTAAATTTCTGGGGCTCCCGAAAAAAGTGTGCCCTGGCCGGGCGCCCACATTGCCCACCCTCAAAGCCTCCCCTAAACAGATGCGCTTGTAGATGTGGCTCGTGATTGAGATTCAATTCCTTATGAAAAATGATATTAGAGTGGGTAATCTATTTCATTCAATTTTCTTCATTTTGATATTGATAGGGATCTCCACTCATTCCTAGATTGCCGGATTGATTGTCCCTATCTAACTACATGGTTGTGGTCTAGGGAGCGTAGTTGCTAGAGCACGGGAGAATGAAGAGTAATAATTTCAGCAAGAGCAGCCAGACGAACTACTATAGTGAGTCTAGTGACTATTAAAGCAGAGTTAAGTCAAAAGGTATGGTATAGCAGTTTTTTCAAGCAAGCCTCTAGGATCTCCGGTAAAAATTACCTTTACATAAAAGAACGGATAAACAAAATTCGTAAACTTATCGCCACGAGGAGTTTTTACGATGTTGAAAGTTATCTCATGGTCTAAATTATGAGGATCTTACTCTTGTTAATAAATAGATAGCTTTTTTGTTGGATGGTATAAAAAAGTTTCATTAGGATGAAAATGGCCTTGATGGTGGGGCAACGATTATATGGACCAATGGAGGGATAATATATATAACTAGTAGCTCACCCGGCGCGTTGCGCCGGATAGGTCGGTAAAACCCGATCGATGGTAAAATCCAAGCATTGTCAGTCACGGGTGTTAAGGCGGTAAGTCAACGCGAATTTGGTTGATTTTGGTTATGCGTTATGTATTGTAACTAAAACAAAAAAAAAATATAAAATATGAGGTCGCCCAATGGGGTTTGTCTAGTCAGTAAAAGTCGAGCGTTGTCAATCCCGGATGTTGAGACGGTGAGTCGATGCAAATTCGGTTGGTCCTTGTCACATTTCTTGCATACCAGAACTAAAACAAAAACAAATTTGGCATTTGGTCGGTTTTCGTTATGCTCGTTATGATACTAAAACTAAAACATAATGTAGTGAGCTTGTGCAAATTCAGTTGGTTTCCGTTACGTTCGTTACGGTACCGAAACTAAAACAAAAAAAGAAAAACAAATTGTCATTCGGTCGTTTTACATTATGTTTCGTTACGGTACTAGAACTAAAAAACACAAAAAAAAACAAAAAAAAAATAATAAAAAATTCGTCGACCACTCGGGGGCCGCCAAGTGACCCAATAAGGGTCCTTGCGACACCAAAGTTGTCATTTATTATATATAATAATAATAATTAAAATTAATTTTAGGGTGTTGAAACAAGCAAAATATTTGAGGATAATAATTAAAAGACATTTTGTTATTAGTTGCATGATAATGAAACGCTTCGGTCAGCGAGTTCGTGATGGAGCGGTAAGAAGGAGACTTGCTGTTTCATATGAACCAGGTTTGATTCCTGCTCTCATAATTTGGTTTCAGAGGCACCAGAGTGATAATGAAAGACTTAGTGTGTTAGCATGTAGGTGGCGTTCACTATTTGAATCCTTGAACTGAATGGTTTTATCTCGCTGCAATGTCGTGCATTTGGGCGAGTGTTCACATGTGTTGACCTCAGATGAGGGTTTCCCTGGATCAAAAGACGGTATATTGGTAGATTTCGATATAATAAGTTTAGCCCGTAGCCAATTTGAAAAACTTATGAAACGCTTCGTTATACTCTATGTGCGCGGTCATCAAAGATTGCATTTACATGCTTTTAAGTGGTGCTATTTTTATAATCACACATTGAACATTTTTTTTGTTATGAAACGTAGTAGGATTACTTCTAGTTGTTTTTTTTTTCTAAATCATTATCTCCTTCCCCCCTCCCTCCCCCCCCCCCTTTTTTTTTCAAAAACAACTTAAATTCACAAATGAATCTAATTACAATAAAAATGCAGATAAGTGGGTAACAAGCTACGTCGTCACCCTCTTTTGAATGACAAACAGTGTATTTCCTAGCCATTTCTTTTTCACCCTAAAAAGTCATCAATATGGTACTACATCGTGTCTAATTTATCACGTGTATATACAATAAATAAATAAAAGACAAAACGCATACATCTTATACAAACACATTTAAGAATCCAGACACATCTGTATTTTAGCCTGAGTGTTTAATACTATCTTGTATCAAACGTTTTAGAGGATTTGAACCAACCCTCATGTAAATACTTTTCTAACTCTTTACATATGGATAACCCCTCCATAATCTAAAAGAGTAAATATCTTTAAAAAGATCGTGCATATTCATGATATTAGACGTATTCACGTTGAAAAGAAACTTTAAACATATTCATGCTATAAAAGGTTGAGCGTATTCACCTTTTGTTATAATCAATGTATCTCACTGATACATGCTTGATCGTTACCTCAGACCTATAGTATAAGAATAACATTTTATAAATAACTACATCAACGATCTAGCTTCAGACCTTTAGTCCATTTGTATAACATTTACCTTGATAATCATTTCATTATAAACACATAAGGAACTTGAGCCCCTTCTTTATTTATCATTCATACATTACATTCTTCTTCATAAAGAAACACATATACCGAATTTCTTCTTTCATAAGAGATATTTATAAAATCTTTATATAAAATAAAAAATAATATTTTATCCATAACCTCGTCTTATGAAAACTACATTTCACTTGTTTATCTAATCAATGTATAGACTATACTCCCGACTAGGGTCTAAGCCATACATAATAAAATAATCGGACAAAACTCCTACCTTGTATGGTTTGTCTATATGAAATGCTTCAGCTTGACGTGGGCAGCATTTCTACTTATCGTCAGAAAATCAAGAATAAACCGAAAGAAGTTCTACTATTTGCACATATTTCAAGATACGAGTTCGTCGGAAACGTCAGGATTTTGGCACGTACTTCGAGGTAAGGTGGGTGTGGGTGGACAAAGTGGATCTCACCCTAAGGCCACCTATTTATAGGCTAAAAATGTGCTCTTTCGCGTAGCGCGAAGCATTTCATTTTAATCATTCGCGTAGCGCGAAGGACAAACTAACGCCTTTGATATTTCTTGTCCTTCACGTAGCGCGAAGCATCAATTCACGTCGCGCGAAGCATCACTTTGTGTCGCGTGAAGTAAACCAATAGGTCTGATGAGTTGACAACTAGACCTGTCACATGTCACCACGTGTTGCCACGTGTCAATCAATGACACGATTACTTAACCTACTTCGCATAGCGCGAAAATGGAGAAGGTGATTCCTTTGCATCGCGCGAAGTAGCAAGATTTCCAGAATTTCCATTTTTAGTCCCTGAACTTTGGTAGCTCATCTCATCTTGATCTATCTTCCATAGTTCAAAAATACTAAGGCGGCTCTCAGACGGTGATGCAAAGTGCAAAGTGCGCCATCAAAGCGCCACATTGCGCCCGAGCCCGTGCGCTTGCTAACGCACTTTGGGTGCTTCGCACCTCAAAGCGCCACATTGCACCCGAGCCTGTGCGCGTGCTCATGCGTTCTGAATGCTTCGCACCTCCGCTAGGATTACTGAGAGTGATTAGCCACATAAGAATATTACTATGAAAACTTTCTTTCTTATAAAGAGCTTCCACTTTCTTTCTTGTTTCCATGTTGGATGACACTTATTATTTCCTTAACATGAGATGCTTTTATCTCATTTCCCCCATTATTTATCTTATGAATATTCTTGGTCCTTCATCTTTATAAATTTGTCAAAGTGTAACCGAAATTTTGGGGTTGTTACATATATGCCTAGGGATTCTCCAACTTCTTTGACATCTATCCTTATATATATATATATGCTAATTTTGATTATTTGAAAACACTTTTAAAATACAACAGCACATCACTGGTGAATGGCGTAAATATACTCACGAGAATTTTCATAAATAGTTAAGAGTTTACCCATAATAACCAATGGTGTTCAACAAATCAGGGGGCGTTATTATCCCATGTAAGTACGGTTAACACCCAACACGTAATGTGACACTCCGTAAATTAAGCCATTTTTCGTACAAATATTAAAAATGATTTCCTTACATTAATTCTTTTTTTTTTGTTAAGTTTAATCACAACAAAACTAGCGTAACTCACATATGAACGATACATTGCATTAAAGTATTTTTTTTTCTAAATTACTCGAATTTTCGAACTTATTCGAAAGGTTTCGGACGTTGGTGATATTTTTATGTGAGTTAAACATATATTTAAAGGAACTAGGAGGTTTGAATTCCATGTTATACGATTATGTTTTATAGTAGCTTTTATAAAATATTCAAGCATCGACTACAAAACAAATTACGAGGGTTATTATTAATGTTTCGAATTCTATGTCAAGTTATATTATCGATACAGTAACATGTGAACATTAAATATCTAAACTACATGAAAAGTTATCTAGATCACCAAGATTAATTCTAAACATCCTAGATTAATCTAACTAACCTAATTAACATTAAATATGCAAATGCCTAGACAAAATCTAGATATAGTCAAACCAAAATCTATTAACATATCAATCCATCATACTTTTCACAACACTATGTCCTTCCCTCTAGTTCCATATCTCATGACTGACCACACTCCTTCATAACCTTACCTTTGTTCATTTTTTTCAAACCTATCATTTATACACTCAACCTCTTCCATCATTACATGTGATATTTTAAATGTTGAAGCCATACTTGAGTCTTATATAATAAACTAACTCAAAAAGAGCAAAATAACAAACAACGTCATAACAAGTTTCAATCAGTCTCTCTTACTCCTTGGTTGCACCCGAACCTAAACCACCACTCCCTCTTATACACGAACGGTAGCAACAGTGCCACCACAACACCCGCTGCCACCACCTTCCACCGGTTCCATCAGCACCCCAACCTCAACAACCTACTACACACCTCTTCCACCACCCTACCACCCTTTCTCTCGGTTGTTATAGCACCACCGGCAACCACCTTCACCAGCAGCGGCCATTCCTGCCACCGGCAGCAACCAATCGACCCCCCCCCCCCCCTTATTCCCACACGGCAGTAGAAACACAACTATAACGCCTCACTACCACCTCCACCACTTTAACTGCAACATCGTACCACCATCATTAATCGCCACCTATCATCCCTCTACACTCCATACTCTCTGAAGGTAATACATACTCACGTTCACTCTCTACAATCTCATTCTCTTTATTCTTTTTGTATGCAAACAAACACATATATCCCCTAAAGTAGCCTATGCATTTCATTGTGTTCAAGCAAAAAGATAGTGTACGAGATCTCTTCCTGGAAGATAAGCGAGCTTCACGTGTAGAAATGAGCTCAAGACTCTCTAACCTTTCTTTAAACCTTAATACCAAACTAAGTGAGCTACACGTACTTTCCTAAACCTGAGTGTTATGCTTATATAAATGTTTATGCTAAGTTTTCACCTAAACAACACCCTACACATGTACATATTTAAATAATGGTTAAAAATGTAAACACAAACTTCTTATGCATGAAAAATGATTAAAGTTTGGAAAGAACATAAAAATGTTGGTTGAAAGGCGTGATATAATATAAATATGTGTTAAAGAAATCATTTATTGACAAAAAAACGAATTATAAGAGTTTAGAACGTTTATATATATGAGTTTATAAAGAATTGACATAGTTACGAGTTATAAAATTTTACTATGTTTATGTAAACTCATATTGTTAGAAATGGAGTTTTCTACAAGAGTACATAAAGATATTTAGATTTGAATATATATAGTTAAACGTGTAGAAACGGGGATTTTTTGGTTTGTAACAAGATTCTTGAGAAACATATATATATATATATATATATATATATATATATATATATATATATGCCACGAATTTTAGTAAAATATAGACGTTTGAGAAAATATATGAAGTTGGATATAAAAAAATATGGCTTCATGGATATATAAATAGAAATATATGTTTTAGAAAATAAAAAGAATCGGTTTTTGAGGAAGAAATAAGCGTATTTATAGAGTCAAAATGTGTTTCATACTTTCGAGTAAACAAAAATATATTTTTAAAATTCTTCATGTTAAAAAATGCGTTTACATAAGTCTGTAAAGCTTAAATATGATTTTTAAATAGAACTATAAGTTTTATGTTTCTAAAACAACAAATAATAATATTATTTGTAACGACGACGCTTTGTGTCAAACTAGTGATTGTTATATAAATATAATAATTATTGCGAGTTATATGACCGAAAGAGTATATAAGTCGGTTGAAAGTTTATGAACGAACGCACAAATATACTATGTTTTATAATCATAACTAAAAGAAATATTAATTTGAAATAAATATATAGTTTTAATATATATTTATTACTCGATCAATGCTATATATTATGACATAGGCGCTCATAAATATTATATTCTTAATGTTTATATAAGTATATAGGTATTTATTTTCAAAAAGAATATAAAACCTTAACACCAACAGGTCTTACAAAAATTAAACGAAACGTTCGGTTGGTGAAAGCGGCCGACACAATATAATAAATGAAATGCTCGGTTGGTGAAAGTGACCAACGCAATATAATAAACGAAACGCTCTGTTGGTGAATGCGCCCGACACAATATAATAAACGAAACGTTTCGGTGGCGAAAGCGACCGACACAAACTTAATAAACAAAACGACTAGTTGGGTGAAAGTGACTAGCATAAACCGACTTGCAAGTCGATAACAGTAACTAACTGAGCTTACGCATATAGGACATGTGAATGCAGCAGAACTGGGTTTAAACTGAAATTGCTAGCTAATCGATCATTAAACTCACGAGGTGAGTTTCATGGCCCCCTTTTACTATTTTACTGTTTTATTAAGCCGGAGGGGGGGGGGGGGGGCATACACAATTGCTTTTATACACGATAATTAGAAACAAAACACCCAATCCTTATGCGAACATGAGTTGAACTATGTAGTGCTATAAGTCCCTTGCTTGCATACTATAACCATTAGCTAACGGAGTTAGCCACAAGAATATACGAATAGTACTATTGACGTTGACATTTCCCCCTACTGTTAGGTTAGTCGCGCTAACCTCCGATATTGCATCGAAACAGGGTGCGTATATTCCATCCTTGAGATTTGAACAGGGCATAAGGATATAAGTCGTGGTTTGGTTATAGGCTAAGGGTTCGTCATATTAATTCATAGATTTAGATAGTCTACGGAGGATCATCGTATTTGTTTCAATAGATTATCGTATAGTTATGAGCTGATTCAACGTTTTATGAATAACGTGATTTCATATCGAGTCTCAAAACCCGTGAAATCACCAACCACTGTGTTGACTTTTTAAAACGTGTGTTTTTCAGGGAATTAAAAAGCACGTAAGGAATCATGAAGACGGGACCTCAAGGCATAATTAGGATACCTTTTGGAGGGGTTTCGCTTGTATAACCCTATTGATATTTAGGGTCATATACAAGAATCTCAATTTTTTCTTAAACTAATTTATTTAAAAAATGTTATGGTTTTTAAAACTATTGGTATCCTAATGCAACTATGTTGGCGATAATCATAAGCTTACGATATACATGACGTCACGCCCCTCGCGTTTCCGTTTTGACGGGGTGTGACACGTAACCATCCTACAACGTACTTGTTAACTGTCAATGTGTTAAAAGCATGACTGACAATAGGGCCATATGATTAACCGTTGATGTGATAACTGAGTTTCAGGTAATGGTAATCGGGTAGATTGTTTATGTTAAAACAAGACCATACGGTTAACCGTTAATGTGTTAAAAACATGATTAATAACAGCACACCGAACTTGGTTTTCGTATGTATCAATGGCGTGATGTTAAAAACTATTGTCATGATCATACTTGGCTTCTAAACAATTAATCAAACTCGGCTTCTAGTTGAATTGTGTTACTCATTAACTTACTAAATTTTACTCAACGATTAATGTGAAAAATTGTACCTTGAAGAGTTCAAGGCTTGAATTAAACGAGCGATTGGTACTGTGTGGAACTTGGATAAATTGATTGAATAGAAGGTGGAAATTGGCTCAATTGGTCGCTTTTGCTTTAAGTTTTAAAATATCGCAAGATTAAATTAAGCCGCTTTTGACTAGTATTGCCCTAGTAAAAATCGAAAGTCTTTGTTAAGGGTATATGGATTCTTGGGTGAACCCAATTAAGGGAAAATCACCCAAAAGCCGATGCCACTCGGGTTCAAGTTGCTTATTTAGGTTTGATCTTCAGATTTGGTTAAAAAACTCACCCCTAGGTTAAACGCACCTTCCACCCTTATACATTACCAGCACATATACGTGTGGAATCTTGTAGAGGCATCTATTTTTATCCACAAATAGCATATGGTTATCAATTGTTTTCCGGGAAATAAAGAACAAATTATAAAAGATATAGGTGTTAGGTACACAATACAAGTGTTCCTGTTGACGTTGAGTTTCGAATTTATCATTTTTTTTTCTTTTTATATTTTAGAAGTACTTGTGATAATTAATAATATTTAACAATATCGGAACCACTTTTTTTCTTGAATAATAATAATAATAATAATAATAATAATAATTAACAAAATCGCAACTACGATTTAAATAAAATATAGTGGACGATCGTCAAACGTTTAAATTGACAAGATATAAGCATTTTAAAATTGAACAGTCACCCTCATTTGTAAAATTTGTATTTATCTTTAAAATTTGTTCAGTTTTAAAAAAAGGACTCAGTCGATCCAAATTCTTACATTATTCGTAAAATAGTAAATTATTTCACTTACAACATCCAAAATTTTGAGATAGAGAATTAATAACGAAACCCTAAATATGTAAATATGAGGTTAACACTAGTTTAGGTATGATGTATAGGAATGGACTCTCGAGACTCCAATTTATGAGTAAAGGCAAACAAATTTCGTATTTTCCGTATAACGTTTGACAAAAAAATACGATTTCATTGCGAGCATTTTTTTCTTTTTTTCCTTTTTAATGTAATTCATGCATTTGCTTGGGAAAGTGACAAAAGAATGCCAAATTTTTCACTTTTATTTGTTATTTTTTTAATAGAAAATTTATAAAATAGCTTATTTTAGGGAGAAGTTTGAAAATAATCCAATATTGTTGATTATTTCAAAAAATTTATTGAGAGACACACTGGGAGAAGATATAAATTATAAGGGAGCAGAGCAAAGTATTAGAAATATGTAAGAAGCAAACCAAATATGGGAAAATATTGATGGAAAAGGTCATATTTTTTCAAAATATTGAAAGAGCATGTCATATTATTTCTTAACTTTTCTTCTCAAATTACAGTCTTCCAAGACTGTTTTTTATGTTTCCTACCTTGGCCGTATATATTTTCAAATTACAGGAAAATGGGTTTTTTAAAATTCATCTTGGGAGACATATTTAAAAGACATTTGTTCTTAGAAGACGAGATTATTATATTTCTTCTTATAAGATGGATTTATTCTAATTTCATCCACTCCGAAAATATTTATTTAACTTCCGTCTACACTGACATAATTTAATCATTATTCGTCTACATTGGCAAGATTTTAATTAATAACTTTCTTATTATATTTTGACACATCTGTTTATCGTCCTCTTCTTCATCTTCTTCTTCAATTTCTTCAACCTAATTTGATTACAACATGAAATTTGATAATGTTATGGTGGTAATTGGCAAAATAATAATGGAATATGTGACTATGTTCCAATAAACTGTAAACGAGGTGGTGTTAGTCTCGTATAGGCGTGTTTACTACAGATATGGATGAAGAAATTGAAGAAGAAGAAGAAGAAGAGGATGACACATAGTCTCTGAAGAAGAAATACATCTTATAAGAATAAATCCATCTTATAAAAAGAAATACAATAATCTCGTCTGCTAAGAACAAATGTTTCTGAAATGCGTCTCCTAAGACGAATTTTAAAAAACCCACTTTTCTAGAATTTGAAAATATGTACGGGCCGAGGTAGGAAACATAAAAAAGCAGCCTTAGAATTCTGTATTTCGAGAAGAAAAGTTAAGAAATAATATGGGTTGCTCCCTCAATATTTTAAAAAATATGGCCTTTTCCATCAACATTTTCCCATATTTGGTTTATTCCCTACATATTTTTAAGACTTTGGTCTGCTCCCTCATAATTCATATATTCTCCCAATATGTCTCCCAAAAACAAATTTTTAGAAATAATCAACAATTTTAGACTATTTTGGGACTTCTCACTCTAAAATGGGTTATTTTAGGATTTTTTTTACTTTAAAATAGAAAAAGTTTAATTATAATCTTTTTCTTCCAATCAGAGTTCTTAGATTTGTTTGGTTTGTGTCTGTTTCCGTTATAGACAACACACATGCTTTTTAATAAGTACAAGTGAAAATATTAAATATTAATAACAGTACTAATAACAATAAAAATATAAACCATCACATAAATAAAAGAAAATTAGAATACTCATACTGACCAATCACGTACTTTTAAATTTATTTTCAATGTTATTATATACAGACGTAAAATAGGAAAATCCATTACTATTGACTTTAATCAAGTTTTAATTAAATTGAATTTACGGTTCCATTTTGAATTTTGCGTGTAATAAAATTGAAAAACACAAACTGAACTGCATTTATCAATTGTGGATCTAGAAGAAATGTGTAGACGTAGCATGGACTAAAAAAATTTTGTTAGAGGAAAGCCGATACATAAAACGAAGAAGAGATTTTTTTGCTCTAAAAATGTGATTGTCAACAAAGTTGAGGGGTAGCACGAACTACTCTCAACCTATGCTACATCCACCTCTGGAATTTGTTGCTTTTCGTTTTCTATTGTCAATGTTTTGTAAAAATTTAACAAATACGTAACTCAAATATTTTACTTCAAGTGTGTATTAATAAATTAGTTATTAATTTATAAAATTATTTAGCCTCAACTCATTAATTTGGACCCATTTTTTCCGTCTTAAAATGTTCAAGCTAAACTGATAAACCAAAAAAACGAAACTGATTAACCAAAACTAAATGATTCTCAAGAAATTAAAAACCAAAATTACAGTTTTGATTCGGATTTAGCCCAAAACCAAATTAAACTAAACCGAACCGTTAACCTCCATGTTACTAAAACAAGTGGTGTTCAACTTAAGAGCATTCTCAGCACGTTCACTATAAATATGTGAGTGCGTTTTGTAAATTGTATTGTATAGTTACGATTGATTGCGAGTAGAGAACAAATAAAATGATTTGTTTGAAAGTTAATTTGGGCGTTTATTGTACATATTATATAATTTTTTAATATTTTTTGAAGATGATTGTAAATGAAGAAAAGGAAATATAATAATAATAATAATAATATAAAATTTATTATTTAATAAAAAATTATACATTATAATTTTTAGGTAATTATATTGATATGGCAGAGAACATTTGCATCGTGTATCCATTATAAATCCAACAAGTTAACATAAGCCTATAAAGAGTCATCCACCTTCTGGATAATACAACACACCAATCCCCAAACCTCACGTGTCCATTAACTGATTCCTCAAATTCACACCAAACCTGTCGGAGAATCTTCAAAAGCATCCGATGAAGGTAATAGTGAAAGAATCATCAACTATAAAGCCCGCCAAATCAACTCCAGTTACCCGGATATGGAACTCGAACCTCGACTTAGTTGTCGGTCGGATCCATATCCTAACGGTTTACTTCTATCGACCCAATGGGTCCTCGAGTTTTTTCGATTCGGGGGTTATGAAGGAAGCTTTGGCTGGAGTTCTTGTTTCGTTTTATCCGATGGCTGGACGGTTGGCAAAAGACGGCAATGGCAGGATTGAAATTAATTGCAACGGTGAGGGTGTTTTGTTTGTCGAAGCCGAAGCGGATTGTTGTATTGATGATTTTGGGGAGATTACGCCGTCGCCGGAGTTGAGGAAGTTGGCGCCGATGGTGGATTATTCCGGAGAGATTGATTCTTATCCATTGGTTATTACACAGGTGTGGTGGTCGTTAGGTTTGTTTAATTAATAAATTTAAAAAAACAGTGACGAAACTAGAAATTTATGGAAGAAGGTTAAAAGTAAAATAACAAAATATTGTTAAAAAATATTGTTGAAATTTACTAGTGAATTCGAGTCTTCTTGTCGTACTCGAGAAATCAGTGAAAAGAAAAGAATAAAATAATAAGTAAAATTAGAAATAAGTTTTTAAAATTTAAATTTAACCAGGGTAAATACCTTAAATATTTATCCTCTTTAACCACTTCTTATAACCAGGGTAACTTCTATTTGGTTTGGTTTTCAGTTTCGACAAAAAGTATATCTGGTATAGCCAGTTTTTTGTGAACTTTTATATCTAGACATGTTTTCATTTTGTCCGCATATTTTGCGTGTTAGGTTACATGGTTCAAATGTGGCGGGGTTTCCTTAGGGTGTGGATTGCACCATACATTATCAGATGGACTCTCGTCTCTTCATTTCATCAACACATGGTCTGACAAAGCTCGAGGTTTATCGGTCGCGGTCCCACCATTTCTTGACCGCACCCTTCTCCGAGCCCGGAACCCACCTACACCAATGTTTGACCATGTTGAATACCACCAACCACCGTCGAAGATCGCCCCATTGGAAAACGAAAAATCCCCATCTCACTCCAAGTCCACATCAACCGTGATGCTACGCCTCACACTTGATCAGTTAAATCATCTTAAACTAAAGGCAAAAGGCGATGAAAGCGCGCATCATAGCACATATGATATCCTAGCCGCTCATATATGGCGATGAGCGTGTAAATCACGTGGACTCTTAGATGATCAACCAACTAAATTGTACGTGGCTACTGATGGACGGTCGAGATTGAACCCACCCCTCCCTCCTGGTTACCTCGGGAATGTTATTTTCACGGCCACCCCAATCATGAAAGTAGGCGAGTTTGAGTCTGAGTCGTTGGGGGGACACCGGAAGGAGAATCCATGATGAGTTGGCTAGAATGGACGATCAGTATCTTAGATCAGCTATTGACTACCTGGAGACAATATCTGATCTATCAACTCTTGTTCGTGGGCCATCCTACTATGCGAGTCCAAATCTGAATGTAAACAGCTGGACTCGCTTACCGATCTATGACACTGATTTCGGGTGGGGACGGCCCATTTTTATGGGGCCGGCGAGCATCCTCTATGAAGGCACGATTTACATCATACCGAGCCTGAGTGGTGACCGGAGTGTCACGTTGGCGGTGTGCTTAGACTCCGATCATATGCCTTTGTTTAAGGAATGCTTGTATGATTTCTAGCGAAGTAAGTGATAAATTATAGATGCAATAAGGAAAAGAGAAAAAAAAAACAATTTTATGTTTTTATATTTCATTTACTTACTGTTATTTTTAGCATAAGACGTCATAAATAGTATTGACGACTTTTGAGCAATAATATTGGTAATAGTGGATGTCAATTATTTATGCTTTAATAATTGTTATATGGCATGCGTACTGTCAGATATATTACACATATACGAAATTCAAGGAACACATTATATATAATTATCCGATCAATTTCACACAACATTTATATAGAAACATGAATAAAAGGAAGCATGCCGCAAGCGTATGCATGGAATAAAATAGAATTAGAAAAATATTTCACGAACTATTTTTTAAAACTACACAATGTGTGTATGCGGTATATGAGGAAAACAAAATACGTGTATTTGTCGTCGTGAAAATAAACGTTAAAAGTTACGAAAGCGAACTTTTGAAAAATCGTTTAACAAAGAGATTAAATAGTTGTCTAACCAAATTTAGCATTTAAAAATTTAGTTTGTTAAATTTAATAACTACTAATTAAAATATACACATAGAGAAATGAAGTTCACTAAGTATTATAACTATTTAAAGCATTAAAGCATTCAAACTATAAAAAATTGATGTTGTTGATTGACAATTCCTTGTTAACCTCCTTTTCAATCCTAGTACATTTGCCATAATCTCTCTCTCTCTCTTAAAACTGAGTAGACTTTTACAATGTAAGTTTACAAAGATCTTCTAATGTACTTCGCCTGTTTAAATCTCTTATCACCATCTCTGGAGTAAAAAAAAAAATCATGTTGTATACATGCCTATTGTAATATATTTATTTTTATGATGTTTAAAATTCAAGATTACAGGTTACATTCTAGTATAAGCCACCTATATGTTTAAACAATGTGTCGCTCATTTGCTGGATTAATACAACCATAAAATGAGGGGCTTGATCGCTTCGTGATCTAAAGTACACAACATTACCATACGCATTTATGCAGGAGATTGTTTCCCACGTCTTAAACTAATGAAAACAAAAACGAGTTTTCGATAGTAATCTTTTCACCCTATATTTTATTACTCAATATATTTCATTGAATGATGTCAAATGTTTTCTATGATTCTTCCTTAGTTTAGTTTCATAGTTTTAAGCTTTCATGCTTGAGGGGGCAAAATTAAGCATCGAATTACCACTAGCTACTTGTGATGGAATCGATATCACATTTATGTAAACCGAATTCTCAACATTAAAATCACATGTATTCTATAAATAATCTGATTACCTAAATCACATATATTCTAAACATATAGGAAATTCTATCTTTTTTAATAGTAGATTGTCTACTTGAAAATGATTTGACACAAGTGTTTTAATGCGTAACTTATTTGAAAATTTAATAAGTTGTGAAATTTCTAAGACATTATTAATGTAATTAACTTACAATGTATATAAAATGTTCTAATATAAACATCAACAGGCTTCACCACTAAATCAACCATCGATGCTAGTCTGCTACTACTATGATTCCCATGTCCACCACCGCCTATATCACAAGTTCAATCCCGGCAACCTGATAGGGAGTCGATTCGAGAGTGCTAATCTACTATAGAGCAAAGAGACGACACTTTTGAATTTTTTTTTTGCTAGTCATTCATAAAACTCAAAAGGCATCTGTTATGAACACTTATCCAGGCCCGTTTGGCAGCCCAAGTCAAGATAGACAATGCAAGTCAAGAGAATTAATTAGGCCCAACGAATATGAATTGAAGAAACGCCATTGATATAAGGCATTAGGAAGAGAGTATGGCATAAATGAGTATTGTTAGAAGTTGAATCTGGTCTTCTCATCTCTCTTTCTAGAATCTGTTTCTCGTCTCCTTTATTATTGTTTTGATTTCTCATTGTAATCTTTCAATTGAATCAATCGAATGATAGTAGTTACTTCTCAACTCAACTGATTATATCGTTGTCTTAACTTGAGTACACAACAGCATTTTATTTTAGAATGTGTATGTGGTTATTGGTCAATTCTATATGGAACTTAAAGGGTGTAGTGTTAGTTTCAAATGTTGTGTTTTCTTATTTTACTAGTGGGTCTGTCAATCTGGACGTGCTAAGTGGGCTAGAAGACTTGGACTAGTGGGCTGGAGCAATATGGGCTTATGAAGCTAAATGGATTATTGGTTGGAAGACTTGGAGTCTTGATGTGTACAGAAATAACCGGTTCAGAACCGCTTAACCGGAAACCGAACCGAACCGAACCGGTTCGTTTCTCAAACAGGTTTCTATCAAACCAGTTCCCAAATTGAACCAACCGCCGGTTCGTATAGCGGTTTGAGTTTTTTTTTTCAATAAAACTGGTTTAAAACCGACCCGAACCGATCTGGATTAGTCTGGGTGCTTCTGTGCTTAAACCGGTTTCTAAACCGAAAATGGTTTAACCCAAACCAGGTTGGAATATGCAAAAACCAAACCGGTTTGGTTTGTAAAAAAACGGTTTTGTAGACCTCTATAATGGAGTCCATGTCTGCTGATCAGGATACCCAATTAAGTCTCATGACCCGTTTAACAAAATTCATGGGCCATGGGTTGGGTTTGAGGATCCATGAGAGAGAGAGAGAGAGAGAGAGTGACTCGCCATTCATTCACTCGTGTTTGTGATTGTTTCATATTGTTATACGTTTCATTGTGTTGATGATTTGTTCTTGATTGTATTTGCTTCTGTATTCGTTGAAGATTGGTTTGATTAACTGTTTGTGTAATTGGTAGAAGATTTGGTAATAAACCATTACTGAGTATGTCTTTTTGACACTTTATAAAGGCTTACAAACATTACTCCCTTTAAGAGAAATACTAGGACATGAATCATTTATTGCTAATCTATATCTATACTATATAATAAATATAAGTTTTCTATACTCACGTGTCATTCTCTTGTGTATTCTTACTATTTCTTACCACCTCTCTCTCCTATTAATTATACATTAAACATACACATTTTTTAAATTCATTTTGATTTCTATAATAGTTTTTACAAAACGCATTTTATTAAAAAAAAAGTTAGATTTGGTTTTTAAAAATTTTTATAAATTGAGCATTTTTTATTATTTAACTTCTCTAGTATGAATTATATCATTTTTATATATATAAAAGCATTTACAAACATATGAATCGTTTTTGCCCTTAAAACTTACTTGGGTTCATTGTTAAAAACATATGGATTTTTAACTAGACCGACCCGCCTTCTTTTTCTCTGTCCCTATATTGTTAATTAAAACCATATCGAATCTCTTTTACTGCATATTCTTCAACTAATCGAAAGTTTTCTTCCACTGACGATAGGTTCGTTTTGTTCTGATTATATCGGCTATGTTCTCATAATACTATGCTACTTTACTTGTTACCATATTTTTAATGTATCATCTAATGTTATATCGGAAAAAATATTTATAGATTTATGATTTATTTTTAAGTTTGTGAATTATAGTTGCAATTTAACTTTTACTTATTTAATATAATATTCAACTTTGTTTGTCATTCTTTTAAATTGTTCAACCCGTGTAGAACACGAGTACCTAACCTAATAAAAAAAATAACCATTACCTTTGTAATTGACACACCCTGGGCCAGCTCAATGTTCTTGCAGGCCTAAAACTAACTAAAATGTTGAGGCCTTTTTTTTCTTTGCTTTATGCATTTAGCGCTAGAGAGTATATAAGAACTATAAAATATGGATAATATGCACTGATAATGGATATGAAGCAATCCTCCTTAGCTTGTGGTCATCAGTGAGTTAATAATTCTAAAAAAACTCTACTTTCAAAATCTCAAAATACATAACTCTGATTCAAAATAAAGACCCTCTAAAAGTGGAGGCCTAAAACCATGGCTTCATTTAGCTTACCCATGAGACAGACTTGGACACACCAAAAAGATAACAACCAATGGCATTGCATAAAGACTACTTCGAGTCGGTTTAGATGATAAAGACTATGTCGATGACGTATCTGAGCCTATTCGTGATTCTATCTCCTAACGAGCTTTTATTCTTGGTTGGTACTCTTAGGTTTTTGGTTTTCATTAGGTTTGTCAACTATGTTGATAAAGAGCATTGTCATACGATTTTAGCTTTTGAATGTTGACTTGATAGAACGATTTTAACTTTTTTTGTTTCCACCACCACCGTCACCTCTACCGCCCGCCGCCACCATCGCAACCATTGCCACCATCGTCACCATCGTCACCTCCGTCGCCACCACTGCCGCTAACGTCATCTCCGCCGCCACCACAACAGCCGCCATCGTCGCCTTCGCCGCCTTACAGATTATAGGTTTATGAAGAGTTTGAAAATTTATATTATTATTATTATAAATAATATATATATATATATATATATATATAACCAAAAAATAAATAAATAATACATATTATATTATTATTTATATATATTTTTAATTATAAATATATATAAACTGATTAATAAATGGCAAACGAGCTGACCTTGAATCTAAAAAACCACTAATGAGCCGAGCTCGAACTTTAGAAATAAACATAGAAGCGAGTCGAGCTCGAGCTCGTCTCGGCTTGTTTGCACCCCTAGTTGGAGAGAAAAATAAACTTGGTTTATAATAAACAAAAGCGTTTTACCCATCAACTTAAAGAAATGACATATTTTACCCAAAAACTAACTGGGCTAGTATTCGCTAGGTAAAGGCTCAGTGAAGACCAATATGATGAAAGTTGGGGATTAACATAGATAATTTTGTAAGTTGAGTTTAATACCGGCCAATAGAACAAATTTTGATTATTAAAAGGGAATATCTTATAGTTCAGTAACCAAGTTTCAAAAGTGTTTCGATTAGGTCACTAATGCAATTTTTCCCATATCGGGTCAATGAATCTTCAAATCAAGTCTCAACGATTTTTTTGTGTGTTAAGAAAGAAATGGAGGATAATATATGGGAGTCGAAATTTGCAATATATGTAGTTAAATTTAAATAATTTAAAAAGTTAATTATATTAAAATTTAAAAATAAAAAATAAAATTCACATCGTCACTCAACGTTAACATAGAAAAAAAAAAGATAAAAAGATTTTCTATGTGAAACAAAAAAGAAAACGGCTAAAAATATGTTAAAATTTTTAATTTAATAAAATATAAAAGTGACTTAATTAAAACACTTTTTAAAATTGAGTGACCCAATTGAAACATTTTTTAAAATCCAATATTTCTTAATTTGTAGACATTAACTAATTTCGAAAATTAAATAGATATTAACTAGCTGTTATTTCGGGACCATTTCGTCAAGAACAATTAAATTATTGAATTCGTAGTAAGACCACAAATGATTTGATGGCTCGGGTTGAAACACGCATCCTTTGAATCCATATTTTTGAAATAAAGTACACAACTGATATGCTAATTTTATTAAGTAGTGTAGAAAGAATTGAGATTGTTAATTTTAAGTTAAGGGATTTATATAGGTAAACCTAGAAAAAAGAAAAAAAAAGTTTTTTATTCTTCCCAAGCTCAACAGTCCAAAACACTCCCCCCCCTTCACACCCAATGTCTCTTTACCTCACGCAAACTGGTTCGCGGCCACTTGCTCGCAACACCCTGTTGTGGTGTGCATGGCTCGCTCCACTCGCTGAAGCCACTCACTTGCGAACTGAAGAAACGTGGATCTACTCACTGGTAGCAGATCTACTTTCCTCGGGTGTGATTAAACTATTTCACCGATGGTTCTTCTGGATCCGAGTTCTTCCACCTACAAAATGAACAGCGCCGTTACTTACCCCTCAGAAAGGGACAGAGGGGTCCTCTTTGGGGTAACCCTCCGGCGTGAGAATCAGTATCTTTTGGAGAAGATAATAATGTTGTATGTAAGTGAATCTCAAGAGTATTGCTGAATCGCTGAATACCCTTGATGATGTGACTGTGTGTCTTTCTGTAACTGACTGTGAGTGAATATAATTCAATATGATTGAATGTGATATCACTGCTTGTAACTGTCAATGATTGAGTGTGAATGAATGTGTCATCAAAGTGGAGTTGATGCTGTATTTATAGTGCTAGGGTTTCCACTGGTTGGGCTCAGCCTCGTTGGCCTCCTCCAACCGCACTGCGCCATGTGTCCTCTGGGACACCTGGCGCTTTCTCGTTGGTTGTAATCATGTGGTAGCACATGTGTCATGCTGAGTTGTCGACCTTTCATTTGGCAGCTGTCAACATCAGCATATTCTTACTCCTTAAAAAGATGCCTTCTAGAAGATTGTCTGACGTGCACAATCAAGGTTGCCCTAACCCTGATTTGGATAAGGACGAGGTTGATTATGTGCACGTGTGATATGCGCCCATCCTGAGGATGCGCGAAGTCTTCTTTTTATTCTCACGCGCAGATATTTCATGCGCAGGTGTGATATGCACGAGCGTGTGATATGCGCCGCGCGCTGGTGCGCCACGCGCATATGTGACGCGCGAGCATATGTGATGTGCAAGAGCATGCGATATGCGCCGCGCGCATATGTGATGCGCGAGCATATGATGCCTGAGCATGTTTTGTATGCGCCATGCGCCTGGGTTTTGGCTTTGTGCCTTCATAATGTCTTTATCTTGCGGGTTGACCCGCCTTGCTTGGTGTTGAGGCGGGTACATACCTCTTCAAGCCCCCCCAGTCTAATGTGTGTCTTATCTCGCGCGAGCGCGGTAAGATAGATATTAGACTCACTGAATTGTCCTTTTGTAGGGGGTTTTGTCGCTTTCTTGGTTGTTTCCATCGTCGCGCGAAGTTCTATCCATTTGGTTGAAAACGAAAGGTCCAAACACGTGGTTGGTTGGTGATGACGTGCGCCGTAAACGTGTCAGACGTTTCGTGTGCTCGAGGTGCTACAGTTGCCTTTCACGTCCCCTCACAGCTGTCTTGAACACGTGTCGCACTCGCATTGGTTTGTACCTGCGAGTGAGGGCGCGTGTCTGTTCCGTGACAGGTCGGTTACATCTTTTTGTCCCCTCACACAGCTGTTAGGGACACGTGTCGCGCCTTCCTTGGGTTGCCCCTGCGAGTGGGGGCGCTTGGAATCCGATCAGCTGCCACTTTTCTCTCTCCTGGTCCTATAAAAGCAGGCCCTTAGGAAATTTTTATCTTCATCTTCATTGTTTCTAAAATTCAAATTTCTGCTTTCAAATTCTGATTTGAGTGTTTACATCGATTGGAATCCTCGATTATCGGCTATTACAGTTGTATGTCTGATAGTTCATACTCGTCTAGCCCTTCAATCACCTCCGTTGCCTCTCGAAGACGCCGTGTGAAATCTGTGGTGATGTCGACATTGAAGCAAAAAGGAAAGGGGAAGAAGGTTGTTGAAACCACATCGGAGGAAGTAGGGAGGACCAAGGCCACCAAAAGGTGGAATGAAATCCCCTGCAAATTGAAGCAGGCCGATCTCGACAACCTCATCGCCTCTCAGGGGTTTCCCACCCTGTTTGGCTGCATGTTGCCTAGGTCCGGGCAAACGGCGGCGGACCCGCCTGCCGGCTATATATCCCTATATAGCCACTTTTTCACCCACTGCAACCTTCGTCTCCCGATGACAAGGTTTGTGGGTGCACTGTTGAAGTTCTATGGGATTCACATATCCCAAGTCCATCCGTTTGGACTCGTGCGCGTGACTCACTTTGAGTTCATGTGCAAATCCCAGCGCGAGGAACCCACTCCTCGGCGCTTTCAATATTTTTATAAGGCCAAGATCCAAGACAATTGGATCTCTTTTATTCCTCGCAGTCAGAAGGTGAAGTGCTCCACTGTTTCATTCAAGAGCCTTCATGACTGGTCTGAGAGGTTTTTTTACATTAAGGCCGGTGTGATCCCCATCCGTATGACCATGCGCTCTATCACTTCTGCGCCTGCGGATGAGGATGTCCTCAAGAACCCAACTGGCGCATGGGTTAAAAAGCTGACCGCCGAACCATCCCCCGCGAAGAAAATTTGCGAGGAGGCGCTGGTTGGGGTCGGCATGAGCAGGCTCTGGGCCGACAGCGCGCTTGAGCCCGTTATCCAAGTCGACGGGTTGTGTAAGTGTTTTTGTTTTTTTTTTTTTTTTTTTTTGTTGTTGCGCGAACATCGTTCTTTTGCTGATATCATTTAACTTGTCTTTGCGCAGTCACCAAGGATTACATCCTTGCCGCTTATGATGAACATGTGGAGGGCGGCTCCGTCGAACTTGGCGTTGGGGAGGTTGGTTTCCCGGATCGCTTCGATGACATGTTCATCCCAGTGGATCTGGATTTTGACTTTGACGGTGACGCGCCTGGTAAGCCTTCGCAATCCTGCTCATTCCTTTAGAATACCCAAGTTTATTAACAGTTCTGTCGCTTGTTTTTGTAGATGCGCTTGAAAACTACGAGCTAGAGCTCGCGGAAGAGGAGGAGGAGGAAGAGGAGGTGCCTCTACTAAAGCGCAAAGCTAAGGGGAAATCTGGCGCAGGGGCCAGTAAGAAACAGAAGAAAGAGGACACCCCTGTCGCTCATCCCCATGCTCAAACGAAGAGACCTAAGGAAACCACAAAGGTTTCTTTAAGTTCTCTGCCTGTGAGAGTGGGCAGACCTCCTGTCCACTTGAGGTATGGTGCCGTCGCCTCCTCCGTTCGCGCTGCTGAAGAGAGAAGCCGCGCCGCGCCTGCAACAGGTATACTTTGCTTATCTTCATCTGACTGAGTTATTATTAAACCGTTGGTTATTTGAATGATTGCAGAGCCGGCGACGGTAACAGATCAGCCGCAGGCGCCACAAGGTGCTACGGCTGCGCCGGGGACTCCATCGAAGTCCCCTGTTCTACCCTCTGAAAAGGGTAGAATGAATTTTATGGCGATGTTCGACGCGCGAACAGAGTTGCGCCAAGGTAAGTGTTGCACATTTGTCTTCTGAATTTTTCCTTTTGGACTTAGTCATAAACCATTCCTTGTTTATTTGTTCATAGGAGTTGTAGCTGGTACAACAGTTGCTGTTGATACTCCTGGCGCAGCTGCCGGCGCCGCTGGTTCTGGTCCTGCTCCTGCTAGTGCTGAGTCTCCCCTTGTTGGGATAACCAAGGAGCAGGAAACGGTGTTGCGCGCCGAACTGGCGGCGTCGAGACCTCCTTCGCCTCCTCCTGCACGTAGCCCTCCCCGCGAGGCTGGTTTGGAGCCTTCCAGGTCGCAGCAGAAGAGGCCTGTTGAAGGAGACGAGGAGGACGAGGGGGTTCAAGGTGAAGACTCCTTAGGAGATCGCGCCAGCCCTGCGATGCCGCAAGTGTTCGCAGCGCAGACCTCTGGTGGGGCTGGCGCTGACTTTCCTGCTTCATCCCCGCAGGTATGTATTGATTTGTTGGTCCGCTGCGCGTATCTCCCTATAAGTATGTTTTATGACTTAGAACTTTTCTTACATTTTTGCAGGAAGGTGACCACGTTTACCGCCCGAGATGGAATATTAATGAAGAAAGTTCCTTTCAATCCATGGGCGTATGCGAGGACTTCTGGGCTCATGCCGTGCCTCCTACTGAAAGGAGGTATCAAGAGGAGCGCACTCGCGCGGACTTGCTGAACGACCATGTTTTCGCTGGGTCGGCTTTTTTCGCTGCTTCCCAAGAGCTTCGTCGTGATTATATTAAAGTACGCGACGCTCTTGTGGAAGCCCAGCGAGAGGCTAAGGTGGCCGCCTGGAACCTGTCTGATGCTCGCGCGCGAGCTGAGAAACTCCAGGCGGAGCTCAGTGAAAACCGAGCAAGTGCCAACACCGCATACATCAAGCGCGGGCATGAGC
This sequence comes from Bidens hawaiensis, assembly GCF_021521415.1. NCBI lineage: Eukaryota > Viridiplantae > Streptophyta > Magnoliopsida > Asterales > Asteraceae > Bidens > Bidens hawaiensis. Next base: position 46,437 of record NW_027496632.1, read on the forward strand.
TCCAGGCTGCGCGGGAGAAGCAGCAGTTGGCGGAGGCCGAAGTTGCCAAGTACGCGCGCAGAGTGCGTGTCTTGGAACAGCAGGCCGAGGCGCGTGACCAAGCTATCATCAAGAGTATTACTGAGAAATCATCGTTGGAGAGCGAGGTTGCGCGCCTGAAAAGGGATTTGGCGGCCGCGCAGGCCGATAGAGATGAGGCCTTGGCCACGGCGGCGTCCAGCCAGGAAGCACTTGGTGCTGCGCAGGCGGAGAAAGAAAAAATTTTGGCAGCAGCAGCGTCTGACAAGGAGGAACTAAAAAAGGCTAAGGAAACTGTTGAGTTATTAAACTCTCAGGTTCCTGCCCTCGAGACGTCTGTTGCTGGCCTCGCGCAGGATCGCCAATGGCTGGTGTCACAGGGCATGGCTCGCTGCGCTTTGGCGATGAAATATTCCGCCGAGTTTCAAGCCCTTGTGATGGACTGCAATGCCGCCGCGCGTTTGGTGGGCCGAGCTGAAGGGTTTACGGATGGGTATGAGTATGGCATGTTGAGGAAGAACCCATCCGAGTACCCTTACAAGTTCGATGCGGCCTGCGCGGACATGGCCGCGGTGGGGGAAAAATATATGAATACTCCCATCCCCATCCTTATGCAGGTACCTTGATCTTAATGAGTTTTATTTTACTAACTTTTCTAAGTGTTTGTACTCATTACTTTTCTAATGATTTACAGATAGCTGCGCTTGCTGACCAGCCCGACCTCGGCGCACTAAAGAAGTTGCTTGATGATTGCGAGAGGGCTGGTGGCGATGATGGTGGCGCGGGGGATGTTGCCCCTGCCAGCGGCTCTGGCGCGGCGAAAGAATCTGCTCGTGACACCGTTGTGATCGAAGACTCCAATGAGGAGGAAGAACTTGACTATGGTCAGTTCGGAGATGAAGAGCAGACCGCGCCAGATGCTGCGCGAGATGATGAGGATGATGAAGCGGCTGACGTCGACGTGGAGACTTGAGAAGCCCTTCATCAAATTTTGTATATTTATCTTTTATACTTGTAGTTTGTAACTCATCATACTTGTAAATTTCGATCCAATGAAATGAAACTTGTTATCTCCTTTTCGTATCTTGCGCATTTCCATTCATCTCTTCATGTTTGGTTGTATAGATATAAGATATGCTTGAACGTTAAAATAAGAACAAGGTTGTAAGGAAATTATTCACTTAACCTCTGTTCTATTTTGTTTGTGGCTCTCGCAGTATCTTGCTCATGCTGACATGCGCGCTAATTTTTCGTTATTTCTTTTTCGCGCGTTGTTGTCACGCGGTATGGAAGTATGAGTTTAGCCATTACATGTCAGCTTGTGTTACTCAGATATCCACTATGGTTCCGCGCGCTGCCTCGACCTGAGACCTTAACATGATATGGCATGTAGTTTGCCTTAAGGATTTTTATGATCAGGTTGCGCGGGGTGTAAGATGGATGTATGTGAGTGTTTTGAGCTAAGGCTCTTTGTTTTGGGCTAAGGCCCTGACGATTTTAGAGTTAAGACTCATTAACGTGTTTGAGCTAAGGCTCGTAATTTTGGGCTAAGGCCCTGACGTTTTAGAGTTAAGACTCGTTAACGCATTTGAGCTAAGGCTCGCGCATGTATGTTCTACTTCGCTTTATTTTGTTTTGAAGTCAATATAGTGTTGTCATATTGTTCCAATTTAATAAAGGAAGTGTGAAACATGTATGCAAAGGTAAGAGAACCAATATTGAAAGATAGCGCGACAAATATTGAAAGATAGCGCGAATCATCATTAATGATGGCTTAAAAGCCTTGATTACAAATTTGAACTTTTTACATGAAGCATTTTCTAAGTTGTGCCGCGTTCCACGCGCGCGGTATCTTTTTTCCGTTCAAATCTTTTAAAGCGTACGCGCCTTTCCCCAGATCTTCTGAAATTTGATAAGGTCCCTCCCAATTGGGGGACATTTTTCCTGGGGGTATTGCGCGACTAGCTTCATTGTTTCGAAGGACAAAATCATTTTTCTTGAAGTGGCACTCTTTAACGCGCTGATTATGATATTTTTCCAGCTTTTTCTTGTATCTGGCTTCATTAATGATAGCCGCTTCTCTGCGCCCTTCAAGCAAGTTAAGGTCCAACCTTCTTTCGCGGTCGTTATCAGTTTTGCCCATCATGAGTACCCTATGGGATGGGCATCCAATTTCCGCTGGGATCATAGCCTCTGTCCCATAGGTTAGGCTGAACGGGGATTCGCCATTGCTAGTTTTGCTTAATGTCCTGTGCGCCCACAGGACATTAGGTAACTCTTCGACCCAAGAATGGGATTCTCCCTCCACTCTTTTCTTCAGCCCATTTAGCAAACTTTGATTCGCGCGCTCCACTTGGCCATTCCCTTGAGGATGGTAGACGGACGTGAAGATTTGGTTGATGTGCAATTCTTTGAGCCAGCTTGATATCTTCCTGTCAGTGAATTGTTTGCCATTGTCGCTCACAATTTCCAGAGGAAGGCCAAAACGACAAATGATGTGGCTCCAGATAAATTGCTTCATCGCCTCAGCTGTGATTTTTGCTAGTGGCTTGGCTTCAACCCATTTTGTGAAATAGTCTATCGCCACTACCAAAAATTTCACTCGCCCTTGCGCTTGCGGCAGGGGCCCCACAATATCAATGGCCCATTTGTGGAAAGGCCATGCTGAGGTGACTGGAATCAAGTTGTTTTTTGGACGCATGGTGTTTGGCGCGTAGCTCTGACATGCCTTGCATTTTTGGATTTCTTTTAGCGCATCCAAGTACATGCCTGGCCAATAGTAGCCCGAGCTCATCGCCTTGGTAACCACCATGCGCGGACCAGCGTGAATTCCACAGATTCCTTCATGAATCTCCCTAATCACATAGCTTGCTTCTTCAGCATCCAGGCATTTCATGAGCGGTCCAAGATAAGAGCGTCGATACACTGTACCATCAAGTAGTTCATAGTTCTGCGCCTTGTGTCTTATCTTTCTCGCCTGTGCGCGATCATCCGGTAACTTCCCCTCTTTCAGGAATTCCATTATTGGAGTTATCCAGGATGAAGGAGTTGTATGAATTACCAGGACCGATTGCGTTTGCACTGACGGGCTGCTCATTATTTCCACCCTGACATCTTTGCCAAAGTGATCAAAATTAGTTGATGCCATTTTACTCAACGCGTCTGCGGACTTGTTTTCGCTTCGCGAGATGTGTATGATTCTGAAGAAGTCAAACTGCTCAACGAGCTTTTTTGCCTGCTCTAGATACAGAGGCATTGTGTTCTCCTTGGCGTCATATAGGCCGTTGACCTGAGCAGCTACCAAGTAAGAATCAACATGCGCCTCTAGTCTTTTAACCCCAAACTTGCGCGCGATGCGCAGACCAGCCAGCAGGGCTTCATACTCAGCCTCATTGTTGGTACTCTTGAAGTCCAACCTGATAGCATAAGTATATTCATGATTATCAGGGTCCACCAGTTTGAGACCTGCGCCAGACCCTTCGCTGTTGGAGGCTCCATCAGTGAATAGCCTCCAAACATCTTCTTCATCATTTGGTCGCGGAGGGTCTACCTCGCGCTGAGCTTCTTCAATCTTTCCCTCTGGGATTTCCGTGATGAAATCCGCCAAAACTTGACCCTTTATTGCTGGACGGGGCTTATAAGTGATCGTGTGTTCACCTAATTCCAGCGCCCACTTTGTCAGCCTTCCGGAGAGCGCGGGACGTCGCAAGACTTGCTGGATGTTGTAACCAGTCAGTACTTCAATAGGATGACCATTGAAGTATCTATGGAGCTTGCGCGACGCGTGTGTTAGCGACAAAACTAACTTTTCCATGATGGAATAGCGCGTCTCAGGGTCTGTGAGCACCCGACTCACATAGTATATCGGCGTTTGTATCCCCTTTCGATCCACCAATAATACTGCGCCGATCGCGCGGTCTCCAGCTGACAGGTACAATGTAAGGGCCTCGCCAGGAAGTGGAGCTGTGAGCGCTGGCAATTTAATGAGACATTCTTTTATCTCAGTGAAAGCTTGCTCAGCCTCAGGCGTCCACTTGAATTGGCTCTTCTTCAAACAGTTCCTCAAGGTGTTAACGAATGGAGTAGATTTGCTGGCGTGGTTAGCTAGGAACCTGTTGATTGACACCAATCTACCATTCAGCTTCTGAACCTCTTTCATGGTGGCTGGTGAAGGCATGTCAAGGATGGCTTCCACCTTCTCAGGATTCACCTTGAAACCATCCTTAGTGACCATTACACCAAGAAATTTCCCCTCTTCCGCGCCGAAAGTACATTTGCTCGGGTTGAGCTTCATGTTAACTTTCGTTAGGCGCTGAAGAGTTTCCTCGATGTCGTTGAGCATTTGTCTCTCCTCCCTGCTCTTGATCACCAAATCATCAACGTAGACTTCTAGATTCCTTCCGATTTGTTCATTGAAAACAGAATCCATAAGTCTCTGATAGGTGGCGCCCGCATTCTTTAAACCAAAGGGCATTTTTGTGTAACAAAAAACACCCTTGTCGGTTCTGAAGGCCGTCTTGTCTTCATCCTGTGGTGCCATTTGAATCTGGTGATAGCCTTTGTAGGCATCCAAGAAACATTTGAGTTTGAATGGCGCCACGGAGTCCACCTTTGCGTCGATGTTTGGTAGTGGGTAACAGTCTTTCGGACATGCTTTGTTGAGGTCCTTGAAGTCAATACACATCCTCCATGACCCGTTGCTTTTCTTTACCATCACAGGATTGGCTACCCACGTCTGGTATCGGATCGGGCGGATAATGTTTGCGCGCAACAGGTCCTCAACTTGCTCATTCATGGCCTTCGCCTTTTCATCCCCCATGATTCTCTTCTTCTGAGCAATTGGCTCCACCGACTTGAACGTGTTAAGAGAATGTTGCGCCAAGTCTCGCGGTACTCCCGTCATATCGGAGTGTTGCCACGCGAAAACCGACGTGTATTTTGTGAGCAACTTTTTCATTCTCAATCTCGTTTCGTCTGAAATGGTAGCGCCAATTGTGACCGTTTGCTCTGGGAATTTTGGGTTTAAAATCCACTTCTCTGGCGCATTGTCAGCCATTGTAAGTTTCATTCTCCCTTCCCGCGGCGTGCTTGTCACTGCGCACAAATGATCGCGGTAAACAAATGCTACGCCTGTTGTTGTAGGGATCCCCAATGCGCCGTGCGCTGGCGATGGTACAGCATTAAATTGGGCAATCGTTCCCCTACCCAGGATCATATTGTGGCATGACGTGGTGGGCAAGACCAAGAAGTTGACAACTTCGGCTCGCTTGTGCTCATCATCCCCCATAGTTAGTTCAAATTGAATCTGGCCTAGGGGATGTATGATTTCATTTGAGACACCACAGATTGGTGCGTTCACAATTTCGAGCCGAGCTTGGTCTGCCGGGTCTAACTTTCTGAAACACTGCTCATACATAATGTCAGATTCGCTTCCAGTGTCCACCAGGACCTTTGACACTTCGTAATGAGCAATGTGTGTGGTAATAACGAGAGGACTGCTTATTGAAGGACCTCCCCTGATTCTTGGGAAGATGACTTGCTGCTCGCGCCAATCTCCGTGAATTTGCGCGCTTCTCTTTCTTGACGTCTGCCCTTGTCGTCCCCCCTCAGCCACACAGATTCTTTTGTACTTCTTGCTGGCAGAGGCTCCCTCCGGTTGCTCGTCTTCTATTCTTTGGTTTTTTACCAAGTGAGCCAGCCTGCCAGACTTTACATCCTTCTCGATCGCATCCTTTAAATGATGGCATGCGTCGGTGTTGTGGCCCGGGGACCTGTGAAATTCACAATATTTACCACTGTTTTGCGGCCCCTTGTAGTGTAGTTGCTTGGGAGGCTTGAATTGGACATTCTCAGTACTTAACACCTGTGAAGGTGTTTTAGTGAGGGGAGTCCATATTCTTGGCAGAGGTCTGCTAGGATCTCTGCCGCCCTCCCTCTTGTCACCCTCCCCGTGTTTACGAGCATCCTTTTGGGGCTGGGGTGAGCTTGGTTGCGCTTGTTTTTCCGCGGAAGAAAAACTTGTTGGCTGCAACCTGGACCATACAGAGTTCTGTTTGGCCCTCTTCTCTTTGCTGCGCGGTGATTCAGCCTGATGCGCTCTTTCTCTTGCCCTATCTTGGGCAATCTGTTTCTCATTTTTCGCGAAAACTCGCGATGCCTCCATTAACTTGGCCCACGTGGTGGGCATACCATCTTTGCTTACGAGAGCTCGTCGTAACTGATCACTGCGCGCGCCTTGTATAAAGGCCACGCGCAGGAGCTGCTCAGTTATGCCCCCGATTGCCAGGGACTCCTGATTGAAACGAGTGATGTAATCTTCAATCGTTTCATCATTCCTGCGGATGCAGTGCATGATGTCATCAGGATCGCGCGTGTGCCTGCGCTGCTGTACGAAGTGGGCCTGGAACTTTTCTAATAGTTCCTCGAACCCATCAATTTGCCCTGTCGGCAAGCTCTCGAACCATACTCGCGCTGCGCCCGTGAGGCAGCGGGCAAACATATGACACCATGTTGGCATCGTCCAGCTCTCTAGGTTTCCCGTGTTATAGAAACCTTGCAAAAAGTCATCTGGATCTGTCGTGCCATCATATTTCCCCAGACCACTTGGCATCTTGGTCTTGTGCTGGATGGGAGCCTGCGCGATGCGCGCAGTAAACTTTGAGTGTTTTACCAGGATGGCTGGTCTGTAGGGTGTGGTTACGTCCACTTGCCCTCTGACCGGTGGGCTGTATGGCATGTGCAGATCCGGATCTGCTCTGGCTCCTGGCGCCATGTTCACAGGCGCGCGGAGCTGCGAGCCTCCTGCATGAGTATCCCTTGTCTTTCTCATGCTATGCACCTCTTCATCACTGAACTCTGTGTGTGCAGTGTGAACAGAATGCCCTTCTTCCGGCGCGCGCGGCCTTTTTGTGGGCTGCTTCTCCATCGCTTGCCTTTGTGTTTGGTCGGCTAGCTTCTTCTGTTTGATCATTTCAGTGTACTTTTCCATCAGACGCCGCTGCTCATTTATGAGCCATTCATTCGGATCGTCTGCTTCATCTTCTGGACCCATTGGTCCCTTCAGCTTCGCGCCGGCCATATTTTGTAACGTGTGATCGTCTGGAGGAGTTTCAGTCTGGCCGTGAGGGGTTGTGACGAAGGGACGGTTGCTGGTGGTACGCGTAGAATCACGCGGAACCCTCAGAAACTGCTGTCCGTCGTTAACACCCTCACGTTCAATATCCTCCAGAGCTTGATCAACGTTACGAACTCCAGAAACCATGGTGATTGAATTTTTTAGATCTGGATGAGATCTGATTGCCGTTTGTAACGTGGTCGTGGGTTCGGGTCCCACGGATGGCGCCAATGAAGAAACGTGGATCTACTCACTGGTAGCAGATCTACTTTCCTCGGGTGTGATTAAACTATTTCACCGATGGTTCTTCTAGATCCGAGTTCTTCCACCTACAAAATGAACAGCGCCGTTACTTACCCCTCAGAAAGGGACAGAGGGGTCCTCTTTGGGGTAACCCTCCGGCGTGAGAATCAGTATCTTTTGGAGAAGATAATAATGTTGTATGTAAGTGAATCTCAAGAGTATTGCTGAATCGCTGAATACCCTTGATGATGTGACTGTGTGTCTTTCTGTAACTGACTGTGAGTGAATATAATTCAATATGATTGAATGTGATATCACTGCTTGTAACTGTCAATGATTGAGTGTGAATGAATGTGTCATCAAAGTGGAGTTGATGCTGTATTTATAGTGCTAGGGTTTCCACTGGTTGGGCTCAGCCTCGTTGGCCTCCTCCAACCGCACTGCGCCATGTGTCCTCTGGGACACCTGGCGCTTTCTCGTTGGTTGTAATCATGTGGTAGCACATGTGTCATGCTGAGTTGTCGACCTTTCATTTGGCAGCTGTCAACATCAGCATATTCTTACTCCTTAAAAAGATGCCTTCTAGAAGATTGTCTGACGTGCACAATCAAGGTTGCCCTAACCCTGATTTGGATAAGGACGAGGTTGATTATGTGCACGTGTGATATGCGCCCATCCTGAGGATGCGCGAAGTCTTCTTTTTATTCTCACGCGCAGATATTTCATGCGCAGGTGTGATATGCACGAGCGTGTGATATGCGCCGCGCGCTGGTGCGCCACGCGCATATGTGACGCGCGAGCATATGTGATGTGCAAGAGCATGCGATATGCGCCGCGCGCATATGTGATGCGCGAGCATATGATGCCTGAGCATGTTTTGTATGCGCCATGCGCCTGGGTTTTGGCTTTGTGCCTTCATAATGTCTTTATCTTGCGGGTTGACCCGCCTTGCTTGGTGTTGAGGCGGGTACATACCTCTTCACGAACCATAACGGGTAGCCTTATCAAATCCCCCAATTCTGTTGCCTAATCTAAGGAGGTCAAATGAGCTAGATCTGTAGAGAACTTCATTAATTGTGAGGACTCGAGAGAACCAATTCAAAACATGAATTTATTATATAAAATACTTGAATTTAAGTCATTGGTTATCTAAATTGTTACCAAGTCACCAGGTTTTACTCATATTTCCAAATAAATACATAAAACACGACACAAACATGTTACAAATTCAATTATGTTTCAAGTTAGAGGTGATGTTTAACATTGAAAAATACATAGATTGGGTTCAAAATTTACTTGTTCAAACACCTCAATCCGACACAACTGACACCCCTTAGTTACAGTCCCAACCATTTGTATCCAAAACATCATTGCTCCTTTTTAGTCTGAACTCTAACTTTCTAATTATACTAGTTAAACGCATAAATCAAAATGATCTACCACATATACCCATCATCTTTTGTTGTGCTCAATGAAGTACTTAAATCAAATATATTATTACTAATGTAACTTTTATTCAGTTTATAAAGTTCATACACACATCAACATTCAATATAACAGGATGATCTTAACACGTTCTTAACACCACAAGCTTTTATAACAACATGATCATGGATTATTCTTTGTTGCATGCGATATCATATACGAAAAGCATCGGTTTGGAACCGGTCATCATACAACCTCCAATGCCCATACCTTTCCGCGTTAACACCGGACCTCGGGATATAAAAGTTGATCTTCTTAACAGTCTTCAAATTAGTCAAACCCGAAGTCAAATTCGCAATATCCCGGTTCTTTACATTCACACAACCCCATAAATCCAAATGCTCAAGGTTTTTACACCTTTCGGTTATCAAAGCGAGGCCACGAGGCGTCAATTTGGAAAACCTAAGTTCAAGGTGAAGGATCTGAGGCATGAATTTCCCGATTGCAGCGGCTTCCGAGTCCCCGTCTTGGGGACACGCGTTTAAGTAGCTGGCCGGGACGATTCCTATGTGCTGTGAGGGGTCTAAACAGTTCATTAGGTTGCGCTTTAGGGTCGAAAGGTGGGGGCATTTTTGTCCTAACGCGAGTAAGGATTTGTGAGAGATTTCATAGCAGTAGCTTATGTCGAGTTCTTTGAGTTTGGGGCACGCGAACGCTATTTTTATCATGGATTCATCGGTCACGTTTGGGCAGCTCTTGATTGATAATATTTCCAGGTTTTGGCATCTGTAAAACAAAATGCAGAAAAAACCATATTTTAGTTTTTTTTTTAAATTAATAAATAATAAGCAGTTTAATATTTCCAGGAGAAATATCTATTTTTCAGTTTTTTCTTAAATTAATAAATACTAAGCAGTTTAATATTTCCAGGAGAAAAATAGATAAACATGCATATTTATCAATACATAGTATTCACCAAATTTTCTTGTGAGCAAAACCACTATGCACGAACAAACAAACCCTAGATCCAACAAACCCCTAATTCTGACTATCTAAATCGCATATAAGGATCACAAGCATGAAGTTTTTAACGAGCCTAGCCAAGCCAAGCAAGGCTCTGGCTCGGCTTGGTTTTAAAATCAAGCAGAAACTTGTTTGAAACTGAGACGAGCCAATGAGCTATAAACCTGTCTAGGGCCATCCAAACTGCTCGCCGCTCGCTTGAAAATTGCTTGGAAAATGCTCGTTCGATTTCGGCTAGATTTGGAAACGAGCCAAGCAGGAGCAAAACCGTGCTTGGTTTGGTTTCATTCGTTTTGCTCGAATTACGTTTTGGTTTATTATCTTTTTTGTATATATTTTATGTGTATATATAAAAATATACAATGTTTTATAGATTTTTAAATTTCCCTCTTTTGGGTTGACTTTAAAGTTGAAATTTAAACCTTTATGTATGTTCAATTGTTAATTTTAAGTTTTAGACATATCAGAGTCTACACATTTGGGAGTTGAAAGTCTTGAATTAGTGACATGTAGGAGTTTTAGCAATTTAAAATTGAAAACTTTGTATGAAAGTACAAAACCAAGCAAAACAAAGCCGCTTGGTTTTAAACCAAATCAAGTTCAAGGATAAACATATTGCCCGTTTCTTTAAATTCAAACCATTCAGTTGGGCTCGGTTTCAAACCAAACCAAATATGAGCAAGCCTGTGTTCGGTTCGAGAACAGCCCTACATCACTCACAGTTGTTGATAGCGCTCATAGCGAGCGCTATTGCGAGTAGTGTAGCGAAGCGATGATCCAGCGGTATCTAATGTTTAGCGCTCAACTGTGTGAAATAGCTACAAGCCTACAATTAGGGTTTGTATACATTTTTTCTTAAAATAAAAAATGGAATTTTTAGGCATTTTAATCGACCAAACAATCTTCACCAGTTGCATCGTAAAAACTTAAATTCGTGAGTAAAACACAATTTAAAAAAAAAAAAATTCTAATACGCCATCGCTAAACTTAAAATAGCCCCCACCAATTTGTCGCTATCGCTACGCAGCGTATTGTCGCTATTGACCTCTGGTCACTATTAACAACTATGGTCCGGCTTGGTGTCAATCGGAGCCTATTCAAGTGAGTTTTTTTGATAGCCCTAATCGCAAACAAACCCCATATCAAACAACAAATCATTAACCAGACACTAAATAAAACAACAATTTACCCTAGACATCAAATAGCGCCCGCTGTTTCATAGCTATTGACAACTACGATTCCGACTATTAAAATCGCATATATAGGATCACCAGTGCCGGCTCCAAGAAGGCAAAAAAAATTTTGGGCCGAAGCAAAAATTTTTTTGTGCCTTGAGTAAAAGGAGTATGTTGTTAGGTTTAAACTGTTTAATTTTTATATGAGCTTACTTGGTTATAATTTGGAACTTTTGTATAAAAAAAAAACTAAACATGTCCCACGCAAAGTTAGAACCCACAGCTTTTGGTATTGAGTAACACATTTGCCACTAGATCAAGTTAATGGTTATTTGATTGTGTTTAAACATTAAATATACATATTGCTTTTAATAAAAATTCATATAATTTAAAAAAAAAAAAATAATAATTTCGGGCCTAACAGGATGTCGGGGACTATGGCCGTCGACCACCCAGCCACTCCCAAAGGCCGGGCGTGAGGATCACAATTATAAAGCTGTTTTCAACCATCTAAATTACAAATAAATGATCACAAACACCCCCAAAATCAAACAATTTAGAAATATAATATAAAACAAAATAAACAAACCCGTACCGTTTCGCAAGGAGATCAATCACCCGATCGGAACAATGCCTAACTCTAATCTCCGTAACCCCTCCCTCACTCCACTCCACCACACGCCTCACCATATTATCCACCTTCCTCTCAAACTCAGGGGCCCACCAGCTAGCACACTCATTCGGATACAATTTAAACGCCTGTTCAAGATCAAACACGGTGTGAAGACACGGGTCCTTGGAGACTTGCAGCCATGACTTGCACACCAGCATGGGCCCCACCCATCGGTCTTTGAGGGTCAGGCGGGTCAGGATGTTCACGAGGCACTCGTGGGTTAGATCCGACCAGTTTGAGGTTGTTGTTTGGTTGTTGGCGGTGGCCATCGGTGTTGAGAAAGAGAGAATGAAGGTGTTAGTTTGATGGTTATGTAAATGTAAATTGTGGTGTTGGTGAGGTTAATGTTTATCCAGACACGTGTCGGTATATAGCATGACTACGTCATAGATATTTGACTTTTCCAACAACAAAATTTGACTTTTATGCTTTGGGTTCTAGAGCGGAACAAGGTTCGATTTGGTTCGGTTATTAAGCGAAACCCAAATCGAAACCGAAGTAATACAAACCGTTCGGCTTTTGATTTTTTGATTTTCGGTTTTTCGGTTAATTTCTGTTTCGGTTCGGTTATTCGGTTTTTTTTTTCAAGTACGTGTTGACATTGCAAAAATTTTTGTTTAAATAAAATACATATTTTAAACTTATATAAGAACGTGTTAGAGTACCACAGTCCACATATATATTGAATTTAAAAAACAAAAATAGACACGTGTTACGTAAAACTATACGAATACAAAGTTGCTAAATGGAGTTTAAAAATTAAAAGCATTAAAAGTTTAATCCCGATTTTCATTCATCATCTTATTTATTTATCTTAAAAGTTTAGTCAATTCCTCATCATCTTGATAATCCTTATCATCATCAATGGGTTCGGTTCGGTTTTTTTCGGTTTTTTAAAAATGGATAACCGAATCGAAACCGAAATTTCGGTTTTTCAAAAAAAAAAAAAAAAACAAAAAATTAACCGTCTGTTAATGCTTCGGTTCGGTTTTTTCAGTGCGGTCTTTCGGTTAATTCGGTTTCGATTTGGTTAATTCGGTTTTCTCCTTACCCCTATGGGCTTCTATGCGTTAGAACTTAGCACTCATAAACTTTTTCATGCAAGCAAAAAGTTTTAGTGTTCGGATGCCTATTGTCGGATCGGGACAGTAAGAAATCTTTTTGTTAGGTTGGGTTATTGTATTTTAATAATTAAAAGTTTATTATTATCTTTACTGTATATAAGATTTCATGAAATTTCAATGCTTGGTTTGAGTTTTATTACAAACTTGTCATCTAATGAAAAAGAAAGATAATACGTGACAAAGACACATCGGAGGCTTAGGAGTGGGAAGCCTACATGCTACGAATATAACTCAAAATACAAAAATGATAACGCCTTATTATGAGTTGGAATGATTACAGCCTTGGATTCAAGCAATCGGAAATGGGAGAGCATTCCTAGTTCGGGTGAGGCTTGGAAAAGCATTGTCAAGTTTGAATAGACACGCTCGCTAGAAAGACTGAAAATTCAGTTGGGGATAGACGACATGCTCAATTTTCGGTTGATAGCAGGGCGGGCACACGAACATTCTCTAAAACTGATTTTCCCATCTATCACTAATAGAAAATGGGTACCATTGCTATGAAAATTCGTGACACAATTTTTTGCGTTGGAACTAAAATGTGTCATAATTGTGTCGGAATATTCCAACGCGTTTCCGACACAAAATTTTAATTTTGTAGTTTTAGCTTTTTTTTTTATATTTTTATCTAAATCATAATGCAAATTGTGTCAGAAATGCGTCGGAATTTATGACGCAATTCCGACATAACAATTTATTTTTATATTTTTAGTTTTTTAATATGTTAATCCAAATAATAATATAAACGGTGTCGCAAATGTGTCGGATTTTGTGACTCATTTCCGACGCAACATTTCAAATCTGTATTTTGTTTTTATTAATACGATAACTAAATGATCATTCAATAAATTAATTAAATTAATAATGTAAGTTCCAACGCATTTCTGACGCAACGTTTATTTTGCAGGAAATGCGTAGCAAATGTGTGGCAATTTGCTACGCATTTCTGACAACCTGAATGTGCTTTTGGTTTAATGAGTCTTTAACTTTTGTTTTTTTCGTCTATATTTTGAATAACTTCATCATACTTGGAATGCTTTATTTTGCTAACTCATACATATGCATATCTACTATGCATTTACGTGTGTACATGCTTAACATTACGCTTATACTTCTAGGATTATAAGAGACGGTTCTAAGTTATAAGTTCTAACTCTACACGCATACGTATATGAATGTTAATATGCATAAGTTTGTGAAGTAAAAGTATTCCATGTATAAAGACATTGTGTAAAAGATGGGATAAGAAAATTAAACAATGTATAAACCTCGGTTAAACATATGTTTAAAAACAAAATAACCAAACCGATTAATCGAAACGAGCCCGAGATGAGCTTGAGTTGAACTTGAGTTTAAGAATAATTGATAAATATAGTAAACAAGTCGAGCCTGAGTCAAACTTAAGTTTGAAAATCTATTCACGAGATGAGCTCGAGCTCTGCGTAAATTAAATGAGCCGAGCCTGAGTCGAGCTCAACTTTAAAAATCTACTCACGAGATGAGCTCGACTCGAACTCTGCGTAAGTTAAACCAGCCGAGCTCGAGCCTAGTATAGCTCGGGCTCGGCTCGACTCGGCTTGTTTCCACCCCTATGCACACCCGAACCAATTTGACTAAGCTTGGGGCCCACTATAATATATTAAAATATTAGCCCATATTGAGGGTCTATTAGTTTTGTTTTTGTTTTGTAAGTGTGGCCCATTAGTAATATAAAACTTGTCATGTTATTTTTTAACCTAAAAATCTTACAGCCGTCATTCAAATAGATCGTTCGAACTCACAGCCTATTCCAATCGATTCACTGGCGATCATCCCAGGTAATTACCTATCTGCTCAATCATGTAATTTCTAATATTAATGCTCACTATGTGTTGCTTGTTGAAATATAGATTATTCGAAGAGGTGTGTAATTATTAACCATGCTCTGCCCGATTCTGGATTTTTTTTTTTTTTTGTAATTATTAACCATTTATATGTTGGTAATGTATCTGTGTGAAGCTAAACCTAGAGTCCTGCCATCACCCAACATCTGATTTATCCTATGGTGGATGTTTTAAACTATCTTGTTTGCACTATAGAATCCAAAAAAAAAAAAAAAAACCTAAAACCCATAGATTCGTTTTCTAAATTGTGACTCTCAACTAGCAAACCCAAGCAACATTTTGGATTCTACTTCAAATGATTACATCTTGAAACCAATTTAGCTAAAACATGAACAGGTCAAAACAGTTTGAAAATAGTCAAAAGTCTACCTTTAATGTGCACTCTTTTTATTCCAAGATTTAGATTATTGTTTTTGTAATATAGTTAATTTGTAAATTGTATCTCATTCAAACGTTTCCATACAGTTAATGTTTTATCTTCTTTTCATCTTTAATATTTATATTTTCATGGATCAAACAGAAATTAACAGTAAATAATCAAAATGTTAATTGCATACAGATAAAGAAATTGACAGTAAACACTTGAAAACAGATAAATTTTCGTGTTAAAGAGCATTTTAATTATGTCTACTGTAATATATTTGTATACACTAAAATTTAATACATATAAATTTGAGCTTAGCCCATGTTTTTTGTTTACTCAGTGCTTAGCAGTGTATATTATATGCACATATAGGTTTTATTTAATTTTGTCTAGTATAATATATTTGTATACACACATATATAATATATAACAATGCATATGATTAAATCATACGGTTCTGTCCGGTTTTATACGGTTGGTTTTCGATATAAACCGTAAACCAAACCGTTCGCTACGGCTTGAAAACTTTCAAACCAACCGGCCGAAAGTTAGAAAAAAAACCAACCGTGAAACCAAACCGATGACCGGTTTGGGCGGTTTCGCGGTTTGAAACCAAATCATGAACACCCCTACTTGGGGATGCTAATTTTTGTTAACATTGCACGTTTAACTTTGACTTTTTATTTTTTTTAGACTCGTTGGAGCTGGGATCCCGATTGCAATGAACTTAATCATGAAGCTTTCATCAACATGGTTAAGGCACGATACAGGGACATCATATACAACTTAAAATTACAATCTTCAAAAAAGGCCAAGTTAGGCGGATGTGAAATCGAGGAAAAGGATAACCAATTTGATATCATTTGTGATTTCCCACCTGATTTGATTTCTCAAAATGTATGGGAAGAGATGTGTGATATAAGTGAGCTAATAAACAATTTGATATCATTTGTTATTTCTCGCCTGTCTTTTCTTTTTATTTTTTACAGGTTTGGGACACTAACGATTGGCGCAAGAAGTCTAAAAGCGCGAAAGATAACCGCATGAAACCCGACAGTAGTGGCAAATTTTCCCGGCATACAGGTAGCTGGGAAACCAACATCTTACGAGATTACACGATCATCTACCGAGCAACAATTACAAGAAAAGGTATGTTATTACTGTTATCATTATTTTTATAATTATGTGTTTACTAATTATTATACGTTATTTAAAAATATGTAGATTCATAATATGGAAGTTCAAATGGAAGTTGATAGGAAAACACGGGAGGAGATGGAAGAAAAATTGCGACAAGAAATGCAACAAAAAATGGACGAATCGATACAAAGAGGTGTAGTATAGGCCATCAGAAACTGGCAATCTTTCGGTCCTCAGCAGTAGTTTTATATCTAGTGTTTTTAAACATTTCAAATTTGTAGTGGATTTGTGGTCATTTAAACTTGTTTTGTGCATTTTGATGTTCATGACTATGACTTCGACTATATTTTGTATTTTAAAATGGTAAAAGTTGTTTTGCATGTGAAATTGTGGTCATTTACACAGGTATTGATGTATTGTGGGTTTTTATGTATTTTTAGCATAATAAATGGATCAAAATGCAATTTATGTGTGTCGGAAAACAAATTATGCGTGTATCAAAATTGCGTCAAAAAACATTTCATATTTGCAGCAGATTTGTGTCGGAGAATAATTTAAAGTGGTGTCAGAATTGAGTCGGAAATCAATTTTTATATGCGTCAGAATTGCGTCGGAAAATTAAAAATTAATACCGTATTTATACATATACGGTAATTATAATTATTAAAAGGTATTAAAAATATAGTAATTATAATTATTAAAAGTTGTTAAAAAGTGTCGGAATATTGCACACAATTATGCGTCGGAAATGTGTCTTAATTTGTGTCGGAAACGTGTCAAAAAAGGAATTTCCGACGAGGGTTTTTTTGACACGCACTTTGCGTCTTAAGTGCGTCGGAATCGGTCGTTTCTCACGCTTTTCCGACGCAATTCGGCGTCACAACCCAATCAGTTTTCTAGTAGTGTATATTTTCCCTGGAATCCGATAAAAAATGCACTAATTTGTAATAAGTAAGATCAACAAGCTGATGGTAATGTTTGGGCGTGGCAATGGAGAAAACAACCAAGAACGGATCAAGATGTATGGGAGTTTAACACTTGTTTAACTTTATTCTCAAACGTGGCGTTTTACGAGAAAACTCACATTTGGTTATGGAAATGTTCCAACCAGCTTGACACCCCTTTTTGGGTAAATCGATAATGAAGGTCAACATGCGATAAGTTTTGAGTATTGGCATAAATGGTTATCGGGTATGGTTAACTGCTTCATTTGGAGGCTAATGCTGGATTGAATTCCTACTAAAATAGCTTTGACGTGTGGTACTTGTCTAGAGAGTGTGATGCATTTGATGGTGTATTGCCAATTTGCTAGAATGTTTTGGTCTATAATTCACTTATGAGTCAAAAATACCTAAAGGTGCTTATTTTAATTCTTTATAACACATATTAGAACTTCCAATAAAAGCAAGCTTAACAAGGATAAGAGTAATTGGTTTTTCAGGATTGGTTTATCCAAGCTCTCACACTAGTTACATGTTGATTGTTATAGAAGTCGAGAAATGATATGATTTTCAACAATAAACACATCTCAATCGCAAAGTTGGTTAGCAGCCGGCCATAGCACAGGGCCCAAAAACGTCGAGGGTCATTAAGAAAACCCCGTGGCCAGTTACATTAAATAAGAACAAACGTAAATAAAACAATGTAATTTTATAGTTCAAATGGTTGGCTGCCTTGAATTTTTGTGTCCTTGAATTTAGTATTCAAGTTCAGTAATAACCTTTTTTTTATTCTGTTTCCAAGAACTACCGTATGAACATACTATTAATGTGGAATGACTAATTAGAAAGCCCGTAATTAGAGGGGAGAGGTCTAAATGCACAACACCAAATTTCCTTTCTTTCCTATTTGGGACCTAATGAATGGTTGAGTTAAAGACAAACAAAAATGAGAAGTGTGAGAATCCATAATTAATTGGCATGTGTCAAGTGAGGACCAAAGGAAAAAAAAGATATAAAAGTAGTAGTTCATATTTCCTCTCTCTACATGCAAGATGCATGTCAATTCCCCAATCATTTTAAAACGTCCATAATATTTTCATATGACATTTAAAAAAAAAAATTCAACATAATAACAAGCGTTTTTTATCTTTGATATGTGCATGACTTTGTTATATAAAAATAACACCATTGTGTTTTTTCATCATTGTGTCTTTTTTCGACATTGTATCTTTCTTATTGTCATCGTGTTTTTCTCGTCATGGTGTCTTTCAATTCATCATTGTGTTTTTTTAAATGTTGATAATACCGTTTTGTAATAATAATACGTAAATATAATGATAAAATAACAACAAATTATCTAATACATAAAACATAACGATGAATACATATTACACAATAACCTGAACCGTAAAACACAATGACCTGAAAAGTAAAACACAATGGTGAATACATATAACACAAGATCATTGGTAACCCACGAATATACTTCCGAATACCACGAGTCACAGGTGTTACAAGGTGGGGGTACTAGCAGGCTACGTTCCTTGAAACGGTTGGAGTAGGTAGAGTTATCACCACCAATTTGCTTGAGTTCCCAAAACTCAGTCTCAAGCCTTTGCGGTTCATGTTCAGGGCAAAACTCTTTCTTCATAACCTCTTTGAGTTCATCCCAAGGCAAGGCCATAGCCGTCTCGGTTCCTTGGATGGGTTTGGAAGTGTTCCACCAAATGAGAGCCCGTTCGTCAAAGACGCTCGAGGGGAACTTAGTCCATTTTTCGTCCGGACATTCTCAATGGATGAATATGTTCTCCATTTTCTCGAACCATTGGAGAAGTTTAGTGGCATTCTCCTCTCCAAGGTACTGGGGTGGTTTAGCAATAGTGGAGTTCTTAAAATGAAAGTTTTTTGGAGCAGCAGAAGTAGCAGAACCATTTGAATTGAGACTCTGGATCTGAGTTACAATAGTGGGCATAGCAGCGGCAAAT
The DNA here is from genome assembly GCF_021521415.1 of Bidens hawaiensis. NCBI lineage: Eukaryota > Viridiplantae > Streptophyta > Magnoliopsida > Asterales > Asteraceae > Bidens > Bidens hawaiensis. The sequence continues at coordinate 65,545 of NW_027496632.1, forward strand.
TCCTTGGTTATCCTAGCAGCCAGACGGTGATCATGAGAGCTAGATGATCGACGTTGAGTACGACGATGATTGCTTAGAGAAGATATTCTATGAGGACCAAATATGAAATTTTATAAGATAAAGAGTAAGTTGTGTAAGTTTCATGAGTTGGTGTAAAATTATAGAGGAATGAATTCCAAATAACTTGTGCTAGTGGCTTATCATCACTTGAGGATGAGTCAAAATTTAAAATAATGCGAACAATTATTGAGATATCTAAATAGATAAACAGGGTTTATTTAAAAATCAAAATTCAAAATGAAATTTTTATTGGGTTGGCATGGGCTTTCCATGGTAGCTCGAGAACACAAATTAAATAACGAAGTACCCCATGAGTTGGGCCTCCCATGAGTTTTCCATGGCAATTTAAATTGCTCAACTAAATAACGCAACATAAATTTGTGAATTGAGCCTCCTATGAGCGTTCCATGGCATTTTAAATGGCCCAATAACATAGCATCGATTCGTGAGTTAGGCCTCCCATGAGCGTTCCATGGCATTTTAAATGGCCCAACAAATTAACAAGTTATCAAAATAATTGAGTCGGTCGGCCTATGAGCTTTACATGACATTTTAGCTGACCCAACTAAATAACGAATTATCGAAACAATCGAGTTGGTCGGCCATGAGCGTTACATGGTATTTTAACTGACTCAACTAAATGACAAATTAACTGATTCAAATATGAGCAGTTGGAGTATCTCGTGGATCACTACGGACGATACAGTCCAATCAAATACAACTAAAAAACGGCTGAGAAATGGATAGTTGGAGTGCCCATGGGTTGACATGGATTTTTCACCTAACTAAACCCCTATAAATAATAATAATAATAATAATAATAATAATAATAATAATAATAATAAAAATACAAATATTGGAAAATTTTCTGAATTTAGCTACGCATCACCGTGAATTCGGTTTTTGTATAAGGAATGTAACCGTTTAACTTGTAACACCCCGACTTAAGCGGAAACACCTGAGTGTGACGTACATATTGTTCAAAACACACGTGACACTATTAAGTGACAATATTATCATTAATTACTTTGAACATAAAAAACACAAGTTTGAGAGCAAAGAAATACAAGAAAAATAAGCATAACTAAACAATTTGTCCATTTATTTAAAATATCCTAAGGACTAATGTCTTCTCCAAGTGTCATCCTCTAATAATGGTACATGTAGCATATATATAAAATAATATCAACTAACTGAATAGTCGGTGAGTTCACACAAATTTGTATAAATACGTAAAAACCATACAATTTCATGAACAAGTGTAATAATCGCGCAAGTAAGGCCCTTTCCAGTTGGTATCAATCAACGTACTCAGATAATCGAGCAAGTAAGGTCCTTTCCAGTTGGTAACAACCAACGTACTCGGGTAATGAGGCCCTTTTCCACTCATAACAAAATGGTCCTGAGTGCAGGGGCGTATAATCATACTTATTGAGGCTATCACGTGCAAGTAATGTTCGACAGCAATTAATCAAGTAAACTCACAAGTTCATGTAACAAATTGTAGTTTGTAAACGAAATAGTAAATGCTTTGAATTTGTAGGATATATATGCTCCCCCCCAATGTAAAAGCGTTAAAAAGGGGGTGTGAGAAATTCACCATGAAATTGAGGATAAACTTGCAATACATACCGAATGTGTGTTAATGAAACCGAAGCGATCGAATCTTTACGAATTATAACTAAAAACAAAAAAAAAATCTAAATAACGAGATTATAAAAGTTAAATAATTTTGGTTAAAGGAATATTGTATTATTTTAATATATTTTATGGGATTTAAGGCTTTTTATATTATAATATTGTTTTAAGCTTTAATTGAATTTTAACGATTTTATATTAATATTATTTAATTAATAACTTAATACTAACATAAGAATTTTAACGTTTGTGGAACATCGATTTTTATCTTCAAAATGGTTACGTTAGCGTATATAAAGTTAACGAAACGAATAAATAATAAAATATTAATCGGGTTTACGAAACTTAACGAATGTGAAATAGTTGGTTTTTTTTTATGAAAATTGGTCAAATATAATTTTTTTTATTTAATTTAAAATAATTTTATTTCATTTATATAATTATTAATATATTTATTTTGATTTAATATAAAAGGAAAAGGTTTTACAATAAAATACCAAAAATATGGCATGACCCGGGTTCGAACCCGGGTCCTCCAGTTCACATGCACGTAACTTAACCGCTGGACCAAGCCTGCAAGTTGTTAAACTACAAGAAACAAATATATAATATATTAATACATGTTCATCACTTTTTGTTAAATCCCTAGATGTTCAATTTTCTTAATCCGATTCATGTTTGCTCAATCTATATTAGGGGTTTTGATTAACGGTGAAAAACGATCAATAACCATATGAATATTACATGAAACTGTTCTTGATTGACGATGAACGACGGTTTGCCAGAAAATGAACTTGAAAGAGTGATCATGAGATTACAGAGAGATGCTTGATCAAATTGATGATTGGTACGAGTTTAGATGTTGATTAGGAACCTATTTATAGGAGGGGAAGGGGCACTCATGGGTATCACCTATGCATCAGTCAATCCCGTATTGCCATCTCATTTTTACCCTCATGTACCCATAAACCACAAATTCACCGGCGACACCTACCCACAAGTACCCTAGAACTTTTTGTGTTTTTGTTTTTTATAATAATAATTACTTACTCATTTATTTTTTTCAATTGTCATATATTCTTCATGGCAAAGGTTTGCCATGAATTGCAATTTGACAATTTACCCACATAGGTAGGGGTGAGTTTGCCTTGTGGCTTGGAACCCATAAAGCTTACCCTTGCATGTGCCCCTTCCCCTCCTTCAATTGGTTTTAGTTGGATTTTAGTTGAAAACGATAAATTATAATTTATAAAATTTTATTTAGTTTGAAAAATAATTTTAATTGATTTATTTTAATTTTTAAATAATTTATTTTAATTTAAATAGGAAAAGGTTTAATGAAAATAAAATAACAAAAAGAAATGCTATGACCCGGGTTCGAACCCGGGACCCCTAGTTACAAATAGATGACTTAATTAGGGTTGTTCGCGAGCCGAGCCCGAGTCGAGCCATGGTGGTTTCGAGCTCAGGCTTGAAATTAAACGAGGAAACTTAGTTAGGCTCTAGCTTGATTTTGAAGTTAAACGAGCTTAAGATCGAGCCAACGAGCGAGCCATGACTCGAGCCGAACTATGGGCGATTTTGGCTCGGTTACAAAAATGATCCAAATCAGCTCAGGATGTTACAAATCAACTTTTTATAGCTAGTTTTATTCGAGCTTTTTTCGAGTGAGCCACGAGCTCGAGCTTCGAGCCTCAAGCTTTTTGAACAGCCCTAGACTTAATCATTGGACTAGCTGGTGATCTTTTTAGTTTGAGATCGGAAACAAAAAAATATATATTAACATAACTATTTATCTTCATTCTCATAAACCCTAGGTTGAAATCCTTTTAAACCATTCCATGTTTGATAAAATTAGCTTGGGGTTTTGATGTACGGCTAGAAACTGTAACAATGCATATAAAATTTACCCGGAAAGATGTCGTTTTGATGGGAACATGAACTCGCCGGAAACAAACTTTAACGGAGAAAATTAAGTATCTTAGAGAGTATTTCAAATGATAGAAAGATTATGGACGAGTTTAGATGGAGGTTTGGGTCCATTTTATAGTGTCAACTGAAACGTTTTAGCTTAAATGTTCTTTAATTCTTTTTCACTAATTTTCTGGCGAGTGACGAGTAAAAACGCTTGAATTTTGGACGTTATAGAGAGTTATTATAGTTGATTACTGACTTGTCGTTATGTTCTAAAGCCGTTACAAGATTTAATTGTGTTAAAACAAACATTTGACAGGGTTTTTGGGGTCGCTGGAGATTATGGCTTCGCCGGAATAATTTGTTTACCCTCTGTCAATCGAAATTGACAGAGGGCTTTTGTTAAGCACCAAAATCCGTCCAATAATCATTTTTCAATTACCTGGATTGAGCATGAATTGAAGGAGTACGATTAGTTAGGGTCTATGCAGTCAATGCAGTAAAAAATCGGTTAGCGGTCAAGGATCGCTATTTAAGATATAGGTTATTGCAGTGGGGTAGTGGTGAAAAAGCGGTAATTTTAGTACCATGCATCATATATATATATATATATATATATATATATATATATATATATATATATATATATATTAATAGTAATATCAAAATTAAAAAACACAAAAGTATCAATAACTGAAACATGATTCAATTATAAGCAATGAAACCTTCCTCCGAATCCACGTCAACCAAGGAATCGTTGGTGGACGAAAGAGCGAGAACATGACTTTTCTAGGGTTTGGATAAAAAAACTAGTTATAAACAAATAAAAGATCAAATTTGAAGTTTGGGCTATTTTGGTATTCTCTTAATTTAGCCCAAATATACCAATCTTGAAAGTCGGTGCTATGACTGTTATCTAGGGATAAAAAATCGGTCAAATAGCGTCCAATAGCGCCCTAATAGCGGTTCCGCTATTCTGGACTGTTATTGGCACCGCTATTTTGCAAAGGTCCGCTAACTGCTATCCCACTGCTATCCTACCGCTATTGACTGCATAGGTTAGGGTTTGCAGCTTGAACACATATTAAAAAATGATTCCGTTCGTTAAGGGTTTCACTACCCTAGAATTATGATATAATTAGGAGTAGTTAAGTGATGCTTCTAATTTGTACACAGTTAGCCGTGCCCAGCTGAAAAGAGGAATCACAATCAGTTCCAAAAGAAACATGATTCTGGTGAGTTTCTAGTCCTTTTTCTTTGCTATGTTTTTCGAGGCTGTGTGCATACTCATATGTGTCTAAGTTAATACACTCACCTTAAGTGGTAAGGGTATGCTATATGAATGTCTTTAAATGATATATGAATGATGTTAAGTGATGAATGAATGTAGAAAGGATTAGAAGTACACTAGTAAACGTATATGAATATATGTGTATCTAATGTGTGGTTATTCGACGCATAAAGGAAACAGACCCTATTAATATACGAGGTAGATGTATGGTTTATGGTTATTCGATTAAAAAGGGAACCAGACCCTAATAATATCCGAGGTAGAAGGGAACCGGACCTTGTAATATCCGAGGCAAAAGGGAACCGGGCCCTAATAATACTCGAGGGAGTAGGGTGAAAAGCTCTTTAGAACATAGAGATGGTTATGTAAGAGTTAGTATGAAAGTATGAAATATGATAAGGGTGAAAGATGTATCTCCGGATACGTATAAGTAAGTATGGGAAAGTAATGTATGTTGCCTGATTAACTAGAACTCGTTCAGAGTAGCTGACTTTTAGTATACACACGGGTAAATAGAGTAAAGGAGCTGGCTTGAGGATGACACATGATATGGACTGAGTGGCTGGTATTTAGAGAAGGAAGACCCGATGTTCTATTTTATGTTTTAAGTTAATACAATTGGATGTTTTAAACAAGAATGTTTAGTTATGTAATGAATGGTTGACATTTTTATTATTCTGCGAAAAGAGTTCTAATTAACTCTGATATTTAGAACTGTGTTTATGAGTAACTCCAACGTCAAAGTAGAGAAACCGGGACCGGTGCCTTACAAGTGACGTGTAAAGACAAAATAAAATAATAAAAAAACTTGATTTTTATTAATTAAAAACTTGTCACACACATCATGACACTTTAATTTCTATTTTTCATATTATATGCATACACAAAACCTTATGAACTTTCACCAACTTTTAATTGACAAAATATATTATTTTAAATGTGTTGTAGGTTGAAGTTTGAGGTTACGATCGAGAAAAAACATAGTTGGACTATTAGGATATTGTTAAAGAATATTGTTTGTCTTTCTCTATATATTGTTATTTTATTTTATTTTAGACAATTGTGTACTGGTAATTTGATGAAATAAGTTAAATATCATTGTCACTTCAATAGTATCTTTGAGCTTTGAACAATCAACGTGATGCATAATCCGTCTAAGATTGGGGTGTTGTAAAAAGCATCTGGGGTTCACAACATCAAGAGCATACTAAAACTCTTTCAAGTTCATTTAGTCAACTATGTGTTCCACAAGCCATTATTTGTAATTTAATTTGATTGAAAAGGTTTTTATTTAGTTGTTTGTTACAAGGTTATGTTGAATCAGTAGGTTGTAGGTTGCATTAAGAATGTGAAAGGACACAGGGGCAACTACAAAGATACTGAATGGAGATTTAATTGCAATGACGAGTGCATCCGATATTTCCTGCATTGCCCACGAATAAATATACATAAGTTATGGTTTGGAATTAACTTGGAACCAGCCATATAAAATCGAACCGTCTCTCGAACACTTATTGTTTAATTTTTATTTTGGAATATCAAATTATGTGTGTATATTTTATTCATGGGCAATTCTTATATTTTTTAAGGTTTAAAACCACATTAAGCTTCTGAAAAAAACGTTTATAATTGTCTTAACCCTAAACCGTGAAAAAATGACATTTGTCTCGGAATGTGTCTATTATGAGGTTAGTATTACTTTTTTTTTTCATTTAATCTATTCTTTGACAATTTATATATATTTTTTGTATTTCTCGTTTCAACAATAAAAACAAGAACCAGAATGTTGCTCAATTAAATGGAGCCTATGAAGAACTTACAAACTTTGTATAGTAATATGTAACAATATTTATTACTTTTAACTGATAAAGTTTATTTATTTATTTATTATTATAATTAATATTATTATTATTATTTTTTATTCGTTACATTAAAACTTAAAACTCTCTATATAAACTAAGATCAAAGACAAACTTAATCTCTTCCACCACCCTTCTCCGCCGCCATCTTCTTTAGAATATAGTTCCAGCGATTTCTAACAGTGCTTCTGATCCGACCAGTCAAAAGACGAGCAATCATAGCCCATTGGTTACCTTGCAACGCATGTACATAGATGATCGCCTGGTCCTCTTTGCGCGTGAAAGAATGGTGGTCAACCCACCGTGACAGCTGGTTGCACCACCGTGTATTACATGACTTTACGGTGTGCCAGGTATCCATACCACTGTGGCGACAGCTGGTTACACCAGCGTTTCTTACAGGACGTTGGGGTTCTACCATGTATCAATACCACCACAGCGATAGCTGGTTACACCACCGTGTCCTGCAAGACTTGGCAGCTCTACCAAGTATCAATTCGCTGATAAGTGGTCAAATTCTCGGGATTACCTACCATAATAATAATAAGGTAAGTTGTTAATTATGAGACACAAAAAATGAATTCGTTAATTTTGTTACCTTTCCGAACGACCACCACCGAGACACCATAACCAATCAACATGTTATAATCAACACCTAATTGATTGGCCAAATATGACCATAGTGCTAGATGGGCAACATCAAACCTAGCATTCAAAATTGACAAAGCAAGCCAAAAACGTTAAATCCCCAATACTTTAAACATACCAAGTATGAAACGAAAAAAAAAAAAATATTGCCATTGCAAATTATTCTTCATTTGTTTGCGATCTATGTCATAACATGCATGTAGTAAAACCAAATTCCCAAAATATTCAACAAATTAAATGTATCTGATATCAATTTACATCATTTCTCATACATAAGTAAATCTGTTACATTAACACTAACAAAATCAATGGATATATGCCTATAAAAATTCCAAAACAAAAAATTCTCCAATTCGTAATTTTGAAAACAAGCTATAATTTTGAAACATGTAAAGAATGATTATGAGGAATATAAAAATTGGTAAAACAAAATTAAAAGCGCTTACACTAATCTCTGAATAACAGATGCCGTATTTGGGAGCAACATGCGAATAAATTATTATGATGGAAATGGAGTTTCATTCATTTATATAAAAGCTTGTGTAACCCTAATCCATAGTTTGCTATAACCACCTACGGCGGCCCACATTTGTGAAAAGATAATATCGTAGGCTAGGCTCAAATCTTTAGGCCTCAAATTCCAAAAATAAAAAAATAAGCATATATATATATATGTGTGTGTGTACACACACATTCAAAAATGATATTATTGCGAGAAATACGGTAAATCAATACAAATCACTATTCTAATTATAAGTTTTAAATTTTTAAAAACGAATTAAAATGTTTTAATTACAACATTAAATGTCTTCCCTATTTAATTAATATAGTTAATAAAACCATTGATTTCTCTTTCAATTAACATAACTAATCAAATTAAAATAATTAAAAAAATACATAAAGAATTCATGTATTCTATAACTTATTTCTCTTTTATCTTGATTTTGTATCCAACACAAACATATATGTACACAAAAACATCTAAAAAAGATATGAATTTCAGTATCAACAACTATATATAATTTACACGAAAATGCATATATCTACACATGTGCATTTTAAAATACAACATTCAAATGTTTTTGTTAATAATAAATACACATGTGGATTGTTCGGGTGTTATCCGGGTAAAATGTTTGGGTTGGGTTAATTGAGTTAGCGCTTCACGAAATTTGACCTAAAGAACGGCCCGTTTATGAATAGATTGTTTGGTTTTGGGTGAAGCGGGTCGAGTTTATTATGTTCTAATCATCTCTATGGATTGCTCGTTTATTATTTTTATATATAGACTTATGTTCTAATTATCTCTCTGTCTAAACTAGGGTCAATCCATTAAATTTCTCACCATCAAAAATCAAGTAAGTGTTTTACCTTGTAAACCATTTTATACATATGATTAGGTATGTATGCTTGTTCATAACATATATAATTTATTTTATCGTATTAGATGGAAGGTCGATACTCGTGATCAAGAGAGGATTGTGGTCGGCTTTATGTATGTATAAAACTCTATATTTTTGGTTATTTTGAGAACGCTTGTATAAGATGTATGTTCTTTTTGTATTCTTATTATTTTGATACCTATTGTACTTTTATTAGTTTTGATAATTTTGATAATTTGGTTGAAAAAAACCGGGTAAATAAAAATATATATATACATATATATTTAATTTTGGTCACCCTATCTCAAGGACATATCGTCAAGATAGGGTTAATTTAATAATCTTATTGTAAGGTTATCTCAACGACAGGTCCTTGATATAGGATTAATTAAAAAAAATAATTAAACCTTATCTCGACGACTTGTCCTAGAAATAGGGTGATTAAAAAACAATTAATCATTTTTTTAATCACCCTATCTCGAGGACATGTCGTCGATATAGGTGACTCTATATCGACGACTCTATCTCGACGACAATTTTAAGCTAGACGACGGATATATCGACGACAAGTCGTCGACAAAGGCTATATCGAGGACAAACATGGCCTATCTCGACGACTTTTGTCTTTGCTAAAGCCCCTGTTTGTTGTAGTGTTTGTAGAAGCAATTTCTTATCCAAATGATCCACAATCTTTTCACATTGTTAAATTCACATGAGTGGACAATTTCACATTGTCGCTCATCTTTGCATGGCCACGGTTAACCATCAAAACACAACCAGTTGCCATCGTAGGAACCGTAGCACCACCATCTACCACCATATCACCACCAAGTGTCCAGGAGTACCATTCTTCATCCTTGTATTCATCATACAAGGGCGGAGAATCATAGTTAAAATCGTCAAGGGGTTGGGTATGACCGAAACAATGCTCCTCTTCCTCGTTCACATCGTCCCGGACGATGGTTCTCGATTAGGTTTCTTTTACGCACCTCTCCCGTTGTAACTCAAGATCCCGGATTCGTTGATGAAGCCGCTTGATCTCTTGTTTTATTTCAAGATTTCGGACTCGTTTCCGGAGTCCCTCAATCTTGAGATCCCATGGGTCAGAATAGACTCTATCGTTGCCTCGGTCGGTGAATCTGCGAGTAGGATGTCGATCTTCTACATGAGCACGTGAATCGAACACACTTCTCTCGTTGCCTCTGGCGGCGAATCTACGATCGAGCAAGCATCTCTCTCCATGCAGAGCCATTTGAACAACCAAAGCTCTGATACCAAATGATACCGATTCCACGGCTTTACTCAAATGGCTCAAGAACAATTGATCATAATCAAATAACCCGAACCGAAATACTCGGTAGACAAGCTTCACGCTTAAAAGTATTTAATAAAATATCATAAACAACTAACTTAACAAGATACATAACAGCCCTATTTATACTAAACAATAAAAAGATAAACTAGGAATTTGAAATTTGAACAAATATTAAAAGATAAGTAAATATAAGATTTGAACAGATGCTCCCGCATCACATTCTTTTTGTTTCTGATTAAGCTAGAAAAGCCTCGTGTTTATTATTTGATAAATAAAATAGGTTAAAGACGCGTATTATTTATTGTATAAAAGATGACACTGCATTTTCAAAAAGGTTAATTGATAAATAAATAGGTTAGACACACACATTTTTAGTTTCTTCATACTCATTTTAAAACAAATTGAAAATAAACTAAAAACGAGGACATTTTATTGACTCGATTAACAACTCAAACATTCACTTCTTTAGTTTGAATCAGCTTTAACAAACTAAAATTGCAATACAACTTCTAATAAGGACTAAACGTGACCAAGAGTAAACTATACTGTAGGTCAACTGTTTGTGTCTAATACATATTTATAGGTTGTACTTGTACCTGCTGATCAGAACAACCTTAAGAAGCCGAAAGCAATGATGAATAATAATCTGCTGACGTCACTCCACGTCATACCCTAGTCTTCTGATCTTCGTGTCCTTCATCTGCTGTAGCCAAGGATTTTTGCGTAATTATGTTTTTGTTATAACCAGCATATTACTCTTAATGAATTACGCACAAATCGTTGGCTAACACAAGATATCGGAGCAAAGATTTGATGGGTTATCTGGGTTTGACTTGGATTGACTCCGGCAGCTTTCTTTATATGTTACTTTCTCATCTGTGCAACTTTCACTACTATTCATTACCCATACTAGTATGTTACTGTGGAAAATTGATTTAGTTAATTGTGATATGTTTCTAGTAAGAGTGCATGGAGTACTGGAGAAAGGGATGGAGATCGATGACATGGAGGGGAATCGGGATGTTAGAAAATTAGTGATCATTAGCTGAACTGCTGAAGTAGGCTGATACGAACCCGTTTATTCAAGTTCCCACTTAAACCTCACCAATTTCGTCGTAATCGCTAGTCGGACGGTGGGGTGGGGACTAGTGATTCAGGATTAATTAATCGGAATTAACGGGGATTAATCTCCGATTAATCGACAATTATTCGGCTCCTAGTTAGGATTTTTACATTAACCTCGCAGAAGTAGTAGTGGAGCGGTTGTGTTCAGGGATGAGATCGGGGCTGTTTTTCTTTTCATTTTTTTTAAGATCTCTAATAATCTTGGTACCGGCCGGTCCTAGTACAAGTAACAAATAAACTGGATCGATGCAGGGACCAGTACAGGACAAGTACGGGTACCCGCCGGAGAGGCCGGGCCAGTGACGGACGCAAGAATTTTTTTATAGGGGGGGGGTCAATCGGGTTATTCAATACGAATTACACTAAAAAAAATTAAGCTGGGCGCCCTACCCCTTCTCAATGGTCTAGGTCCACCCCTGGGTGAAGCACTGGACCCATGTTTTCTGTTAGTTAACACCGCTATGGGCGAGTGGTACTAAGGCCAAAATCATCAGGATGGAGAGTATTACAGATGTTTAATTTTTTATATATGCATCAACTAAATGCTTACTCCTAGTCTGCCCATGTTAAATTACTTATTATAGAAACAACTGAAGTAACTTAATGATCATTAGCTGAAGTAGGTCCTCTCCAAGGGAAAATCCACATAATCCCCAATTATGCTGCCAAGGAAAGAAAAACAAGAAAGATTCGATCACTTTTATGTTACAATTAGTACAAATAAAAACAATGAAATGTAAGCATTAATAATGTATAAATGGATTGTGACCCGTTAAGCGTATTGGTTAAGAGGAAGAAAACAAGAAAATGTAAGCATAACCGAAAGATTCCATAACTTAAAGTTACACTAGATACAAAAATAAACAACAAAATGTAAGAATCAGTTAAAGTTTAAATATTTATACATGGATTGTGACCTATGAAGCAACATTGGTTAAGATGAGTCATGATTCCTTTGGGTTGCAAATATAAGCATCAGTGAATGATAACTATTCACGGACCATAGTTGACCTAATGGCTCAAAACTTTTTGAAACATATGGAAAGTGAGGTTTTCGTTCGCCCAGACTGATGTTAATTTTCATGGACAAGATTCACACAGTGCTACAGATGACTCAGGGATGGCTATACGTGTGTTATAACCATTATATTTATGTTTGAAACTCTTAAAACGTATGCAGCCGCCACAATACGTGCATATTTTATTTTATTTCTGTATGAAGGAAACCTTCATCTTATCACATAATTTCTAAAACTTCAATTTATTTATTTTTCATTACTGAATGCATCATCGTACAAGGATCATTAGATCTGTGACTCCAATTGCAAATCTTTTTGTTTGTATAACTATAGTCACTTACAGATGTTTAATTTGTGATATATATATATGCATTAACTGGATGCATACTCCTTCTAGTCTGCTCATGTTAAACAACTTATTATACAAAAAATTGTAGTAAATTAACGGTCCTCTTCGAGGAAAAGTCCTGGAAGCTCCACTGATAATCAATACAAAGGAAGAAAAACAAGAAAAATCAAGCAAAAGATTCCATAAGTTTATGCTATAGTTGATGCTAGTAAAACAAATAAACATGTAAGCATCAGTAAAAGATATAAAAAGAAAATATTTACACATGGATTGCGACACCTGAAGCGATATTGGTTATAGATGAGTCATGATTCCTTTGGCTTCCAAATGTAAGCATCAGCGAATGCTAAACTATTTATGGACTGATTATGACTATGATACTATATTAGTCCCTCGTTGATCGACTTTTTTTTAACTCAAAACCATAGTTGACCTAATGGGGGCCAGGCTCACAGCTTTTGAAAATAGGGCTAATGTGGATATGGAAATTCGGGTTTTTGTTCCACCTGATCGTCCTGACCGATATCGGTTGATAGTTAGGGTCAAACCAGGTGAAATCAAGAAGGTGTTGACCAAAAGATTATGCAACTGGGGAGATAATTTCACTGGTGAAGATTATAACTATGTCTTCCTGATGATATTCATGAACCAAGTTTACACTGGGATTACTTTGCTTCCGTGGGAAGTAAAGAAATACGCAAAAATCATTGGCTATTATGAGGGTGATTCCGGGGTCATCCTAAAAGGAGTTAGATGTGCCTTCACTAGTTTCTGCAGACTCAAGTAAGGAACACTTTTTTGTTTGCATATATGATGCTTACTGTTGTTGGTTGCTTTACAAACCTTTAATCGTGTCGTTCCTACAGTTTTTCTATTGCAAGAAAGGCAGAGGAGAAATCTTAAACAAGGCGACGCTCCTAGTTGGTATATCTATTCTCTTTTCTGTGAGTCTTTGTACACTTGCAACAAATATTTTATGGGCTGTACCTTGTTTGTAACAACCTTCTAATATTGAAGTTCAAGTTACCATATATATTATCTGCATTATGATATTTGAAAAAAAAAGGAAAAAAAATTCACTCTACATGTATGCATACTTGTAAAATGTTGACTATAAAATCATGTGTGTAAAATACCCTTTTGAAAGACTTAAAAGTTCAAGCTGAATCTTTAGACTTGTGTTAAGCTGCTTAAACTTGATCTAAAGTATTTTATACTCGATGAAACAGAAAACGTATTTCTGCTGTGTGATGTTTCTTACAAGGACGGTTCCACCTTTAGAAAACGGATCCTTCAGCTTCACGAGTGGAAGTCGAAGATCTTAACTATGGACTACTTCTATAAATTGTGTTTTAAAACTTTGCACACTATGTTAAATATTTTATTTTTAAACATTTTGTTTTCATACCAGTTCGACTTATCTATACATGAAACTTGTGGATTTGTAACATACAAAACGGCAGACGTGAAATAATGCATCATGTAGCAAGTTGACATCTGGTTCTGACTTTCAATATTTATTGTTTTCAAATACTCAGTTGCCATTATACCAAAAGAGTAGTCTTTGTTGAAGTGGCTTCTCCTTCCTTGGGACGGTTTCTTCCTCTTTGCCCAACCTTAATGTTTTCAAGAACATGATTCGTCTTACTGAACTTGTTAAGCTGATGTTCAATTCGCACCAAGTCACGAATGTGAGAACCCAAAACTATTGTTGTCATCAAATTTCTCCAAATCAAACCTCTTTAATCTCATCATCATCAGGAGTACGTCATCTATAAGCATGTTTATTTTGTGAGACGTGCAAGTAAATTTAGGCTTTAGCATAAGTTAAATGGTTAACCTATCTACACATTTTGAAAGACTCTTCTAGTCAGTAGTCACCTATCAGAAACAAATAATAGATATTGACTATCATGCAGCATGAAGCCACTGAACATGAATTACTTTACTATAGTATAATTTTAGATTTTGGTGCCGCAAGTCCCCTATTGGGTCACTTGGCGGCACCGTATTGACTGAGGTTTTTTTTTAAGTTTGGTTTGTAAATAACCTAACGAAAATTGACTAAATACCAATTTCTTTTTGTTTTGTTTTAGTTCCGGTATTGTAGCAAGCGTGCATAAACCGACCGCATTCGCATAGACCCATCGCATTTTGTTTTAGTTCCACTATCTTAACAAAAACCCATAACGAAAGTGATGGAAACCGACCGAATTCGCATAGACTCACAGTGTTTTGTTTTTGTTCGAGTACCGTAATGAAAACCGATCCCGAATGCTGATTTTTTTGTCTTAGTTCCGGTACCATAACAAAGGTGACGGAAACTGGCCGAATTTGCCTAGACTCACCATCTCAATGCCCGGGATCAACAATGATTAGGTTTACCAACGCTCGAGTTTTCCCGACCGGCACCACCCCGTTGGTCCATCTCAATTTTTATAACTTTATTTTGTTTTATTTTTGGTTTGAGTTCCTTTACAATAACGCACGTAACCGAAGCCGACCGAATTTGCGTCAACTTACCGCCCCAATGCTTTGCACCAACAACGCTTGGATTTTACCATCGTCCATTTTACTTACTTACCCTGGCTTGATGCGTCGAGTAAAACACTAGTTATATATATATATATAAGGTTGGGTTACAATAGGAAGTATAGTTTTTATAGGAAGGATAAGAAGTAATCTTGGCCATTGATTTTGAACATAGAGGGTTGAGATTAGTTTAGGGGAAATCAAGTGTGAACATAAGGGGAAGGGTATAAAAGGAATAACACATTTGTTGACTTTCTCTATCCACATGCAAGGCACATGCCAAATTCCCCCATCATTTTAAAACGTCCATAACTTTTTTTTACGACGTTTTTATGGAAAAAGAAATTCACCATAATAACGAGTGTCTTTTTATCTTTTATATGAGTACCATATTGTAATATAAAAATTAAAAAAAAGCAGTGGGTTTCTTACAAATTGTGTTTTACAAAATTGTGTTATACAATAGTATTTTTCATTGTGTTTTTTCCATTGTGTCTTACAATTGTGTTTTTTATTGTGTTTTTATCATTGTGTTTTTTTTCATAGTGTATTTTTCCATTATGTTTTTCATAGTGTTTTTCATTGTGTTTTTCTGGACTTTTCCGGCGAGGTGGTGGCGGTGGGCGGTGGAGTGGTGGTGGTTGTAAGAGATGAGTGAAGATGTAATTGGGTTTTATGTAAGTGAGTTTTTGAAATTAATTTAATTGGGTTTTGAGATTAAAGTACGTGGGTTTTGATATTAAAGTATTAGACTAAAATACCCTCCTACCTAGCCTTCTTAGGAAAAATCAAACTTCTTATTTGAACCTAACCCTATATATATATATTAAAAAGCAAATAGTAGTTAACTCATAAAAATCAGAATTCATGAAAATTAGCCACTTACTTTTATACACATGCCAAGAAAAGTTAACTTTTCATCTCGGTAGTTAGAACATCTATAACAACAAAACTCATGCAAACTGGCACTTTATCACCACATCATTTTTCAAAATTTTCTAAAAAACTTCTCTTTCTTCCACAACAATAAACCTTCACA
Source organism: Bidens hawaiensis (assembly GCF_021521415.1). Classification (NCBI taxonomy): domain Eukaryota; kingdom Viridiplantae; phylum Streptophyta; class Magnoliopsida; order Asterales; family Asteraceae; genus Bidens; species Bidens hawaiensis. Next base: position 81,716 of record NW_027496632.1, read on the forward strand.
ATCTTCATTAAAAAAATATTAAAACTATATATATAACGTGTGTGTGTCTGTGTAGGAGAAAGAGAAAGAAAGTGAGGCCACCATGTTGTCCTCCTCAAGTTTGTAGAAAAGCACTTCATTCCTACAAATTTGACTCCACAACAATAAATTTTGTCACTCCTTTGTCAATGTGATGCCAGCTAGATCCAAACCTTGGAATATGGAGTTTGTCAAGGATGATCTTAGAACTTCAACTTATAATGAATAAGCCGAATAACAACCGAAGAAGCCTATAACACCAAACTTCGCCCCAACAAAACCTTTTTCGCAACAATAATGAAGAAAATGATGAAGAGGATAACATTAGTATCCACACATTACACACGAGAGATACGGATTATGATGATGATGGCGATGAATTTGGCTATGCAGATAATTATGGGAACGAATATTTTGATGATGTGGAGGGGGGAATATAATAATGAAGATGGGTATGAACAAAGCAACAATTATGGGGAGTGAAATGGTAACGAGTACGCGGACTATAGGTATGCAGGAGGATATGGGTTTGACAATTTACTTCCAAACAATCATCGGAGAGGTACCCAGAACAATAACAATAATCTTTATGACCGGGTTCCTAATACAAATGGTAGGGGTAGAAATTAATTCCAACATGGTGTTCCAATAAACAATCAACGGGGTGGCAGTTACAACATTCGTCATCCACCTCATAGAAGACATCATGTGGCACCGGTTCATGGAGTAAACGGTTTGTTTAGACCGGCTATTTCGGATAATACTTCACATATTGCTCCACTAATGTCGGGAATAAGAGCGTTTAAATCAAGACCAACTATATGAACATTCTTCCACATGTTCATGGTATGGCCACCGAGGAACCATACACACATTTGTCCGATTTTTCGGATACTTGCGGCACAATTGATTATCAAAACCTTGATCAAGACGAAGTGAAGTTGAGGTTGTTTCAATTTTCATTAAAAGACAGCTAAGAGTTGGTTTATCACTTTACCCGCCAATAGTATTCACTCATGGGATGAGATGCAACAAGTATTTTTGGATGAATACTATACTTTGGCGAAGGGGATGAAGCCCGAATCAATATTTGAGCATTCAAACAACAACCGGGCGAATTATTTCATGAAGTGTTTACCCGTTTCAAAGAGTTGTTGAGGAAATGCCCACATTATCAAATAGAGTTGTGGGAAGTAATCAAATGCTTCTTTGATGGGTTAACTGAAAAAGAAATGAAATATTTGAAGTCTACAAGTAATGGCAATTTGTTATCAAGACCCGAAGAAGAAGACTGGGAATTTTTTGAGAAGATGAGTCAAAGCTCCAAAACTGAGGGATCAGCTAGTCGAAGAAGCATCCTATTTCAAAATCCAACCCAGATTATGAGACTAAGGAGAAATTGGCATCATTAGAGAGGGATCTAGCTCTCTTGAAAAAAAGAAGGAGAAAAAAGATGTAGCATAAGTAAAATTCAATGTGTGTGAAAGGCGTGGTAACTTGGGGCATAAGAGTGTTGATTGCGCATTTGATGAGGAGGCATATGACGAGTTTAATAATGTGTATGGAGAGAAGAAGAATTATGACATGAACTCCAACACATATACCACCTGGTCTTGAGAAACCATCCTAATTTTAGGTATGACAATGCATCAAATCAATCAAACCCAATTTTTCAAGGGTCAAACTAAGTTAGGAATTCTTATCAAAACCGCCAACAAAATAATTACAACTCAGGAAATTATTAAAGAAACTCATACAACACCCAAGAAAGTAATTAATCAAGAAACTACACTCAAGGGCAAAGTAAAAATCAAGACCAAGGTAATCAACAAAGTTATACTACCCTTGATGACAAGATGGCCATGTTGAAAAAAATGGCACAAAACACAAGATGAAACCGATAAGAAATGGTCCCAAAGAATGGAGATTCTAGAGAAATCTCAAGCGGTTTTGGAAAAACAAGTGAGGCAATTGGCCGAGGAAGTAGCTGAAATCAAGAAGAGTGTGGGAAAGCTACCAAGTGACGTCACTGTTAATCAGGGACATCGAAGTTCAAGTTCCAAGAACGTGCATATCAATGCGGTAAGTCTTCTTCCATTTTTGAAGTTTCTAGTGCTGATGTTAATCAACCACCACAATTTACAAATGGGGTGGTGGAAGATTTCGACAATGAATTTGAATGTGAATATGAATAAAAAGCAGTTTCACAAAAATAATAATAAACTAACACCACCTAAAAAATCTTTTTGTAAAAAAATTTTAAATGACAAACCAATCAAAGTGGAAGTGGAAGATAAGGGCCCCTCTTATCAATACAAATTGGAGAATTTTAAATCGATCATGCACTTATAGATCTTGGAGCTTGTGTTAGTATCATGACGAAGTTTGTATGGCCAATTTGATTTCGGTTGTGTACAAAAAGCGAACACCACAGTGGTGTTAGATGATCAAACTCATACACGTCCCCGGGGCATGGTGACTAATGTGATGGTTCTTATGGAGGGTTTTTCCTTCCCAATTAACTTTTTGGTACTTGACTATGCTAAGAGTGTGAATTTAACATAACATACTGGGTAAACTATTCTTAGCTACAGCACATGCAGTAATTGATTGTGCTAAAGGGAATTTGGGGATTAAGTTTGGAAATCGTGATAAACTGTTGTTATTATTTTTGACAATGTCACTAACCCTCTTATTAGCAATGAAATCCCAAAAGTGGACATTGTTGACGGGTGTGTATCCTTAAGCAAGGATCACACAAAAGATGAGTGTTTTGTGGTTGGCATGTTTGATCGGAATAAGACAAAAGATGATATGGTAAAGAAAGGTGCAACCAATGAGGAGACAGTGACAAGGAAAGGAAAGCCACAAAGATGGAAAGCGGAAAAGAAACCACCCAAACACGATAATTCTTAATGGAGATTGGCAATGGTTAGGCTAGATCATGGCGTGCTAGATTGGTGGCAGCGTGCTCTTGAGGAACAGGCTTTGGGCGAGCACCACATTCGCCAACCGTGAATGGTTCAACTTCTAATGAATGATGACACTTGTATATTTTTTTGTATTTAAATTTTGAGTTTTTTTCCTCTCTAATTATTTTGCACATTAAGTTGGGGAGCATTACTCCGTTGAACATTGACGACAATGTTCGGTTCAAAGTTGGGGAAGAGCGTTCATTTGGCTAATCGAACCCAATTTTAATAAACAAAAAGATTTTTAATAGTTTTAGGATCTTAATTTTACTATAGTGTTTTTACAAAAAGTTGTTTTTTATATGGAATCTTAAAAAAAAAAGTTTACCCAGCTGTCTGAAATTTTGACCCGCCGCGTCTGCATTCTGACCAAAAGAAGTAAAAAAAAGTAACTTTTTACCTGGCCGTACGAAGATCTGACATGGCTAGGTCGACGTTCTGCTAAAAAAATCTATTTTTTTAATTTTTTATTTCATTTTTAATTTTATTTGGTGTTATAGATGTCTGTTGAAAGATTTAACTCGTTTAACAAAACGAATTATTGAGATAATAATTTTAGCCTTGCATGCTTCTACACACATTTAAGAATCTTGAATATTATAGTTGAATTTTGAAGAAGACGAATCACCCCAAGCCTAGGACGGAATGAAGTTGCTCAGATTAGGTGCTCTTTTCCATGCTTTGTTTTGTCGTTCTAGTTAATTCATTGCTTTGTTGAAAAGTTTTGTTGTGACCATTGCATCCCGGATTCAAAATTGTTAAACATTAAATTTTAACCCCATCTTCCTAAATGTTCTTTCAAAAACTTAAATCTTTAACATTAAGAACAACGTCAACCTCAAGTGTGGGTATGTGGGGGGAAATAAAACTTTTTATTGCCTTTTAGGTAGCTCGACGGTGCACAAAAACCAAAGTTGTTAATTGTTAATTACTGCTATTAATGCACAAGTTATAGGTCTTTGGTCATGGTCTGTTTTTTGAACTTCTCAATAGTTTTCTCAACAAATGTTTTTTAAAAGTAAATTTAAAATGGGATTTTTTAGATGGGGACAACAAGTCAAGGGGACGAGTATACATGTTTCATATCGACAACACAATTTCCTTCCATATTTGTGAAATATAAGCCCCTGTACTTATATACACATATTATATGTATATATAAACATATGCCATATATTATTTGAGTGTAATCATTATGTTTCACAAAATTAGAACTTGCTTGTCCTATGCATGTCGAAATCTTAATACCGTCACATGCATGGAGAACTAGCATTGTAGAAAACCCATTTATTAAGCCTTTACTCAAATAAGACTCCTTAATTACCCTACAATATCTTTTAGGAGCTCATCTTGAGCCATTTTTCTTTTCGTTTAATTGAACTTAAATTACAAGCCATGTTAGTCTAAACCTTTTATTTTAACCTGATTAATTAATAACAGAGAAGATTAGTACATGCAAAGAAGAGATCTCGTATGACATCGGGGTTGATTTATATTATTATCTTTCCATGTTTAGAGATGTTTGCTTCGGCAACTATTTTATTTATATATAAATGTATTCTTCTTGATAATACAAAAACACAATCCCTTAACCATTTACATGGTACCAGAGCTTCATTTCTAAACCTACTTCTTTTTCTTTTTTTCAATCCATACCAACATGTCCGCAGATGACAAACAACTCGACCCAAATCCTATTGATCCAGAACCCTACATCTGGCATACACCTTTACCAATATACAAAATAAAATACGACCATTATGCGGCACTACCATTACCTATTCAGCATGGGTTAAACTATTTCACTTACACCTTCGTGCTTACAAAGTTCTTGACCATATTGAAGACAAAGCCCTTGTCGTCGATGACACAACATTCAAACAATGGTCAGAAAGCGATGCTCTTATCATTCAATGGATTAATAGCACCATCAATCTGGATATTTTAGCCCGTATCCTCGAAGATGATACCATCGCCTAAAACGCATGATGCAAAATACAAGATATATTCTTGTGCAACAAACAGGCTTGTGCATCTGCAGTTGAACATGAGTTCACCAATATCGCCCTCTCTAAATGTGGTGGCCTTGACCAGTATTGCAAGAAATTAAAAGAAATTGCCGGACAACTTGGAGATCTGGAACAACCAGTTAGCGAGGCTTGTTTGGTTACGCAGATGGTCTGAGGGCTTCCTAGAGAATTAGATACCATAGGCACCATCATCAACAGTGGGGGTCCGTCATGGGATGGGGCTAGAGAAATGGTGCTCCAAGAACAACAACAACGACAAGCGGCAAGACCAGGCCAGTCTGATGGAACCAACAAAGATACCTCCTTGCTTCACACCCATCCTCCATCTCTCCCACCAGATGCAAATTCACACGGGACTAACACCAACAATCCAGGCCATCCATCTAACCCTAATTACAAGTGAAATAATTTTGACCCCAATTACAGAGGTCGAGGTCGAGGTCGAGGAAGAGGCGGTGGATGCTACCAAAGCTACTACAGGGGTAATTGGAATCAATCCACTTTTGGTTATTATGGGCCTCTACATCATGGGCTACAAACCAACGGCTGCCCCCCCATACCATACCCCTCGGCACATCCAGCCCAGTTTCACCAAGCCCACATGGCTGCAAATCAGACCCAATACTCATCACCAGCATTCGGTCCCCAGAATTTTAATGCCCTAAACCCTAGTGATATTGGTGCCGCTCTAAACAATATGAATCTAAATACTGGGGAACAATATTGTAATATGGATATCGGCGTATCTTCTCAAATTACCTCACATATTGGTAAAATAACTTCCCCTTTGTCTTTAACTTCAAACGCTATTTTTGTCAGTAATGGCCAACGCCTACAAATTAACGGACCTGGTAATGGCTTTTATACACTTCCAAATAAAGCCTATAAACTAAACCAAATCATCCATTCCCCATAAATCATAAAAGATTTAATTCCCGTTCACAGATTTCACTATTGATAACCAAGTTTATGTTGAATTTGATCCATTTGGTTTTTCTTTGAAGGACCTCAAAGATGGACACATCCTTTCCCGTCACAATAGCTCCGGCGACCTTTACTCCACCGGCTTTTACGTTGCTGCCTTCGTCATCAACTATCCCCTAGCATGATCATCTCGGCCACCCCGGCACGATTGTGCTAGATTATCTTAGTCGTTACTTTCATTTTAATTGTAATAAGACAATTGGATCTTTGTTTTGTTCTTCTTGTCAACTTCTGAATAGTAAACGTCTACCTTGTGATTTGTGGACCTCACCCGTCCCTAGTAACTCTAGATATAAATATTACATGGTGTTAATCGATAGTTACACAAACTACATTTGGTACACCCTTTGAAATATAAATCCAAAACCTTTCCCATATTCGTCAAAGTTCACAAATTAATCCATACCCAATTTAATATATCAATTAAAACCTTCCAATATCTTGGAGGTGAATTCGACAACAACAATTTTAAATCCTTTGCCCACACCAATGGCCTAATTTTTTTGTTTTTCGTGTCCCCAAACGTCCCAACAAAATGGTCGTGCTGAACGCATGATTCGACGGATTAACGGCATTATCCGGGCTCTCATTATTCATGCTCGTCTACCCCATCTTTTTGGGTGGAATCTTTTAACACTGTCGCTTACCTTCACAACATACTTCCCACCAAACGCTTACATTTCCAAACACCCATGTTTGCCTTTTATTACCGGATCCCATCGTATGCTCATTTACGAGTCTTTGAGTGTGAATGTTACCCAAACATGTCTGCCACTCAAACCAATAAACCTTCCCCCGTTCTATTGGTTACATTTTTCTCGGATACTCTTTTGACTTTCGGGGTTATCATTGTTACGATCCCATCACCGGACATGTCCACATTTCCCGACATGTTACCTTTAACGAAAACTCATTCTCGTTCAAAGGTTCACCTCTAAACCCCAACTCATACACTTTCTTAGATGAGCCTAATCCACCAGACCCTCACTTATATCGATTTCCGGTTCATATACCTCCCTGAAGCACATTGGCCCAAAGCCCCACTCCACCCACTTTAGCCCATAGCACTACCCCTCCACCTTGCCCGCCTGCCTCGTCCCATATCTCTCTTATTATGCAATCCACACCCCAACCTGCCTCACCAACCACAATAAACCCTTCCGATACACCAGATCGTAGCCAACCTGCTACCACTCATATCAACAGGACAACCACCCTATGAACACGCGCTCAAAACATGGGATTATTAAACCAAATCCTAAGTACAACTTGCAAGTAACAAATACAACTTCACCAGTCCCTACATCTTACCTTAAATCCTTATCGGATCCTAATTGGCTCTGAGCTAGAACAATGAATTTAGTGCTTTGCAGGGTAATCACACTTGGGATTTAGTCCCTCGACCGACAAATAGACCAGTTATTCGCTCCATGTGGCTGTTTCGTCACAAGTTTTATGCAGATGGGTCTTTGGAGAGCTATAAAGCACGTTTGGTCTGCAATGGTAAATCTCAGACTTTCGGGATTGACTGTATAAAGACATTTAGCCCAACTGTTAAATCGGATACTATTCGAACAGTTCTTGCATTGACCGTTTCTAAATCGTGGCCCGTTCACCAACTAGACGTTAAGAATACATTTTTGCATGGCTAATTACAAGAAACAGTTTTTGTCCAACAACTCAACCCCGGGTATCTTCCATCCACAGTTTCCTAATCATGTATGTCGGCTCAACAAGTCTCTGTATGGTCTGAAAAAAGCACCGAGGGCGTCGTACAATCGGTTTTCTACATTTTTATTTTCACTTGGGTTTAAAGGCAGCGTATGTGACACGTCCTTATTTGTCTACAAACGTGGGGATCAACTTGCATATCTTTTATTATATTTCGATGATATTATCCTAGAGGCCTCAAATGGCGTGCTACGTAATTAGATTATTGTGAGACTTTGTACTGAGTTTGCTATATCGGATCTTGGTCTAATCCACCACATTCTAGGAATTTTGGTTTCCATGGAGAATCAAGACCTCTTTTTATCTCAAGCTTTTTTCATCAAGCTTCCATGACTGCATGCAAACTGTGTTACACTCCTATCGACACCAACTCTATACTCAGTGCAACCGAGGGGGGATTATTACCTGACGGGACTCTTTATCGAAGTCTAGCCAGTGCTCTACAACATCTTGCATTTACGCATCCTGACATTTTGTACACCATGCAGCAAATATGTTTGTTCATGCATGCTCCCCGAGATTCCCATTTAACATTTATGAAACATTTATTACGTTACATGCATGGCACTATAGACCTTGGCATACGTAATTCTGCTTCTCATGTGCAATCCGTCATGGCGTACTCCAATGCGGATTGGGGCGGATGCCCATATTGCAGACGCTCCACATCAGGTTATTGAATTTTCTTGGTGACAATATTGTATCGTGGTCTTCAAAACGCCAACCCACACTATCCCGATCAAGTACGGAAGCAGAATACCGTGTTGTGGCTAATGCCGTTGCCGAAGCCACTTGGATACGCAACCTATTACTAGAGTTACATGTCCCATTTCATAAAGCTACTATAGATTATTGTGATAATATATCTGCAATGTACCTCTTAGGTAACCTAGTTTAGCACCAGCGCACCAAGCATATCGAGATGGATATATATTTTGTTCATGAGAAAGTTTGAATTGGTCACATGCGAGTCCTCCATGTTCGCTCGATGTTTCAGTATGCTGACATTTACCAAGGGGCTCCCACGACAACTCTTTGAATTGTTTAGATCCAGTTTAAACCTTCATTAATACACACACTCAAACTGAGGGGAATAATAACAAAGAAGATTATTATATGCAAATAAGAGATCTTGCATGATTCCGGCCTTATTTTATATTATTATGTTTCCATGTTTAGGGATGTTTAGTTAGGCAACTATTATATTTATATACCAATGTATTCTTCTCAATAATAAAAAAAACACAATCCCTTAACCATTTACACCGGTATGATGAAATCCAGTATATTATAGTTGTTTATAGTCAGCTTGTAGAGCATATTACACAATGTACATATGTCTCAGTTATCTTATATTTGTTATGTATCATATTGCATGTCAAAAAAAAAGAGAAAAAAAAAACTAAAAGAAAATAACAAGATGAAAAATTAGCAAAAGTCTAAAAAAGTTATCATTGATGTTACAGTTAGTTTGTAAATAGTAGTCATTTTGTAGTTGCTTATTTTGTTGGTTACTTTAGTTGGAATAAATTATGTTTCATCCACCTTAGTAAAAAAAAATACATCTATTCTGCACCCAAGCCCAAGCCTCAACAAAACCCGTTTAGTCCTACTCTTTATGCAATCGGTGTGTTAATGTGTGGAGATATGACCGGCAAGCAAGCGTATTACCTTGTGTCTCATAATTGGTCTTGAGGGCAGAGATATACTAGCACACTTTTTGCTAGTCTAGATATAAAACTGAGAGGAGTGATATATTTGTGAGGGGTATGAACATGCATGGTTTATCTGGAAACAAAGTACCATCGTTTAGGTAATCCTATTGTCTTAAAAATCTCAAAACATATTTGTTGGGTCGTCAATCTAGAAAGTGTAAGCCTTAGAAATCGGATATGACCTTAAACCCTACTAACATTAATAATGCTAATTGATATATCTATAATAAAGGTGAAAGTCTGAATAAAAGTTTGCTTGAGGACAAGCAAATAATAAGTATGGGGATGTGATGATCGAGTGTATTTCATGTATTTACAATTATTTTATAGTTTTTATTTTGTTATTAAATAAGATTGTGATACTTAGAAGCATGTTTTATGTTTTGTAAGTTTCCTAGAGAGCACGAGTCAAAGACGATACCACTTTCAAATAAAGTTGAGGATATCGAAGCAAAGTAATTAACTTAATTTGTGAATTACATGGTTGTTATTCTAGTAAAAAGTCAACACAAGAAGAAAGATGGCAAGCTTTGTGAATATGAATTATAAGCTAATTTGGCTAAAAACAAATGAGGAATTATTCTTTGTGGGCTGGGTATTCAGGAGAGCTAACACATAAGATAACACATAACGGTTTGACTCAAAATTAAAAAAAAAAAAACGGCAGTAGCATCGATGGAAAACTGATGACTTTAGAGACAAGGAGAGCCGCCAGGGAATTCTTTTTAAGAGGAACAATTTTTTTGAGAAGATCCAGCACCATTAAAGTTCACCACTTTAACATCTAATTGAAGATTGCGAAACAAAATTGAGATCACCACAACCATGAGCGGTTAATACACCCGTAATCATTGCCATGTGTAGAGTTTTGTAAGCTTTAGGGTTTTTCACAGCTATATTTTGCAATGTTTTCAAACCCAGCTCGGACATTGACCCGGACGCCTTACCGGGTCAAAGGTCAGACCAACTCGAGAGGGCGGACCGGTGTTTGACCCGGATGACATCATATATATATATGTATATATATATATATATGATCAGGATCATGTGAGAACTTTTTAAGAATTGAGAATTATGAGAACCATTTTGTAATACAAAAAAACCAAAAAATAAAAAAAATCATAAAACAAAAAAAAACACAAAAAGTAAAAAAACCAAAGTTCTTATTTATCATCCTGGTTTTAAAAGTTTAGTTAAATTATACATATATGTATAATATGTACATATATGTACGCACATGTTTTTTTTCCTATACACATATATATAATTTAAAGTAAATGATATTGTTCATATGTGTATATTACGTAACTAGAGATTAAATGAAAATATACATATATGTATAGGTATAATACAAATCAAAAAGAAAAAAAAATCGTTTTTTATTATACATATGTGTATAATATGTACACACATGTTGTTTCCTATACACATATGTATAACTTAAGGTAAACTATAATGTACATATGTGTACATTACGTAATTAGAGATTAAATGAAAGTATACATATATGTATAGGTATAATATAGATTAAAAAGAAAAAAAAATTGGTTTTTTTAATGAAACCAGAATGAAATATAAGAATTTTATTTTTTTTACGTTTTAAAAAAAAATTTGTTTTTTTTTAAATTTTGTTTTTTTTTTGTTTTATAATTTTTTAAATATTTTTTTAGAGGTTTTTTTTAGTGGTCCAAAATGGTTCTCAAAGTTCTCAATTTGCCAATGGTTCTCTTAGGATCCTTACCCTAATCACACACACACACACACACACACACACACACACATATATATAAGATTAGTATCATTTGAGAACTCTTAAATTATTTAAGAACTTGAAGGAACTCTTAATAACTAATGCTTTTTATAAAAGTTTTTGTATGTTAATGTTATTTAAGTGTAGTTTTATTACTTTTGGCATCTATATTTACGATTACAATTATGAAATTAGTTTTTTTACGCATATCCATGGATTTTTTACATATATGTAAATTTTTATCACATAAATTTTACACATGTGTAACTTGTGATTTATATATGTAATTAATTTTTTTTATAAATATGATAAAACAAGTCTCAAATAATGTTAATATATTAAAAAAGTTAAAAGAATATTTGGTTTTAAAGAGTTCCTAAAAGTTCTTAACTTTTTTTGAGTTCTCAAATGAAACTAACCCTATATATATATATATATATATATATATATATATATATATATATAACTAATACAATTTATAATAATAAATAAGTAATAAACTAGAATTAGGATGTAAATTAGAAACGGATTTGAATCTGAAATTTATTTAAATTATAAATAAACTAGATTTTATCCCGTATTACGGGGGTTATTTTACATTATTCGTTTTTAATATTTATATATGTATATTTGGATTTTAATTTTATTATTTAGTATAAGAAAGTTAATAATTAATATACTTGAGGTTTGATGATAAAATGGTTTTACAAATAATGATATGTTATAATCCGATTTAAAAGCTATCTAGGTTTGGTGATATCCATTGCCTGTTTATTTTCTTTATTATAAAATTATTTCTTAATTATAAATAATATCTTTTTAGGATATTAAAATTTTAATATATCCCTATTTTATAGGATTTTCATATCAAATATTTTATGAGATTAATTTTTAATATAATGAGATGTTATAACCTGTTTAAGAGCTATCTGGGTTTGGTGAGACCTTTACCCGTGAATTCGGATCAAATGCGTGAGAAACCTTCATTTACAAATTAAGCAATCTGATGGCTTGAGAGAATGGTTGTTTTACATTTTTTTTTTAATATTTATTTTTTGGATTTTAATTTTCTTTATTGTAAGAAAGCTTATAATAAACTTAGGGTTTGATGATGAAATGGTTTCATAAATAAGTGATGTGTTATAACCCATTTAAAAGTTATCTAGATTTGGTGACCCATGACCCGTTTATATTTTTTACTATAAAATTGTTTATTAATTATAAACAATATCTTTTTCTTTTTAAATTGGATATTAAATTTTAGTATATCCCTATTTTATAGGATTTTCATATCAAATAATTGGTAAGATTAATTTTTGATTTAATGAGATATTATAACCTGTTTAAGAGCTATCTGGTTTTGGTAAGACCCATACCCATGAATTTGGGTTAAATCAATGAGAGGTCTCCATTTAAAAATCAAGCAATCTGGTGGCTTCCATAAAAGGGAGGAGCGACCACATCATGATACGTAGGATTTTAGGGGTTTCGTTTATATATATATATATATTATAGATTAAATAAATAGAAGGTAGAAATATACTACATTATTACCCAAAGGCTATAAAAAATGAATGATTTTAACCTAAGCCTAACAAACGCGATTCTCTTCTTCTTCTCCACGAGTGAGTGCACCCTAACTTCATCTTATCTCACACCTTAGGTAAGATTTATGACTGAATTAGTCTCCCTATCTTTATCTCCATCTCCTTTGCACCCCTATCATTCGCAGTCCCGCTTATTTGTGGAGTAACCGGACGTAATCCCGGCCAAAATTGTCGCCGGAATATTGGATTTTATACGTTTTACCGGTTCACCGGGTCCGATCCGGTCACAAACCGCAAGAACCGGCCGAGTTTTTAGAAAACGGCTAAATACCATGAACCGAACCGGTGTTTGCTCCGGGCCCCGGTCGGACTGGCCGGTCCGGTCCAGGTTTCAAAACATTGATATTTTGAGACATCATTTTATTAATCATATGGTTTGAACGCATGAATTAAGTAATTTTGTATTATTATGAACTTGCGTTGTTAATACTTCCATGTATCATTGACCTCGTAAGATGATAACTGATATGACTCTTTATTTGTGTTTAAGGTTGTGAATGTTCTTAATCTATATTGCATATATTTGTCATAACTCATATTGTGAAGGTTTTTCTTACACCATTTACTTGTGATACACGAATATTGATGCCTTTCGATATGAATTATTTGCTACCTAAATAATCGTTGTGATTACATGAGCTCTCTTTATTGTGTGTTACTCTAATTGTTTATAGAACTTGAAACCTTGGTGTGATTCGTTTCATAATCATTGTTTACAACACAATTCTATTTCTTAAAAATCGTTACTTGTTTTAATTAAAACTTAAAAATAATTATTTCAAATCTAAATCATATATGGTCTATACGACTACTTAAAAAACTTCATAATTATTAATCAGTTAGATTTAGATCGCTGACCACAAACTTTTCGTGACCTTCTTACCCTAATTAGTTTAAGGTAATTAGGAACACATTTATCTTTATCTTTGACCAGTCCGACGATGACCAATCAAGTACTGGGTAGCTCAAGCCAACCATCTCCTGTTCCAGGAAAAACCTGATGTTGGGAGGTTCATTACGGTAAAACCCAGTTGGGATCGAATTTGAATTTGAGACCTTGCAGTTTCTAGCCCAAGTCTTTAACTCTCATCCAATATCAGCCGAGCTAAAACTCATTAGCAAAGGCCTGTCTCAATCAGAAGCATATGTGAATGATGTACTAAAAAAACTTCCTTGGCTGGTATATACATTCCATGAAAATAAATTGCAAAACATCTTTTGATGCCTAATATCAATTACAAGAAAATAAAAAAATCCAGACCTTATTTTACATATAATTTGTTTAGTTGCCGTTTTAAACAGGTCAAAACACTATCAATTCTTTATATTTGGTTTAAGTGGATTTTATTTAGGCATTTCATCAAACACAAGTGTGCATATAAATACAAAATGATCAATCATCTTAACAAAATTAAACTAGTTTCACACAATTATTTTGCAATTTTTATTTGCACGTTTTACTTGGTACGAACATACGAATTACTATGGGTACTCTTTTTTCCAAATTTATTTCCAACATACAGGTATATAAACATAAATTATATGTTTTGTAAGAACAATTAATGTATAAAAATTGTACTTTTACTTGGTACGAACATACGAATTACTTTGGGTATGCTAGTTATTTTTTCCCAAATTCTTTTCCAACATACTGGTATAAACATAAAGTTTATCTTTTGTAAGAACAATTAATGTATGTCTTGGACAGCTAACATTTTGGACAAGCATTGCATCATAAGAAATTGACTTTTGAAAAATTTTCCTCTTATAACCTAACATGTTATGGATCATAATTGTCAAATTTTTAGTGCAGCACATTGTTATTGTTTTAAACGTTTGGGTTGTAAAACAATGTAAAGACTTTGGTGTCCATTACATAAATGTTTGCTTAAGCAATAGCAATGAACACCATAAATGATGCATATTGCAACTCCTTCTTGACGGATGTGACATAATAGTATCAAAGCCAGTGACTATAGCGAACATGATGTCTTAGTAACCCTAGACGATAGCCCAATGACTCATCAAAAATAATTTCCGTTGCATACGCGTTTACATAACTTATGATATATTATATGGATATTGTCGATGATACCCTGCAAGATGATGTTGAGACCCTAGAAGAGAGATGTAGCGAGCGTGACCACATAGAGCTCGACTTCCATGCTATGTTCACTTTGTACGAGAGGGTTATTGCAGCTGAGGAGCACGCCAGTTCGGTAGAGATGCATTCTGGAGAAGGTACCTTGCTTGCTAGAGTCGCCATTCTTATTGGCGTTTTTTTTTCACTTTTTTCGTTAGACCTATCTGGGTGGGTAGTGCTCATATGATATTGCATGATGAAAAGTTGTAATGATGAGACTATGTCACCTCATCCGTTTTGTATCTTTTGCAAGAACTTGTAAACTAGAAGAGAAACCTCTGCTCCAAGCAACACCTCAATAGCTTGACCATATTCCTATGATTCACTGAACGAGTTCTACATCATCGCATTGTCGTGCCTTCAGGCGAGTGTGTTAGGTGCCGTTTTGTCTTATTAAGTCTTTTGTATTGGTTTTTGTATTTTGGGCTTATTATGTTCCTTTAGTATGTATTTGGGCCTTGGGCCTTGTAATGAAGCCCATTGGGCATATGGATATAATATAAGTTCTCATGCATGCTTCTTTATGAAAGAGAAGCATGCCATGAGAAATCAAGCTTTTTGTCCAATTGTTTCTCTTGTTCTTATCTTTCTACCTCTTACTCTCTCTCTACCGAAACTGAAAATAAACATCTCAAGATTCGAGACCAAAGGTGATTCGGTGTGATATTCCGCTAGCACCGAGTTTGGTTGATCCAAGAATAGTTGTTAGATCCACCCGTTTGGGACCTACAAGTTTTCGCTTTGCTTACCTGTTTCGCTTCACATCTAGTTATTTCGCTTCTCATACAAGTTTTCGCTTCGCACAAGAATTTTTCGCTTCGCATCAAAAGAATTTCGCTTTGCTTGTTGTGCGAAATTTTAGTTCTGTTTAAATCTCATCTGTTTAAAGGGACTGTTGGTGTTTAAGACTGTTGTAATCATGGCTAGTATGGATTCTGAGTTGTTGAAGGGGGTACTTGTTGTTAGAAAATCAAGTGGGAACCAATACAAAACCTCCAGAATTCATGACCTTAGATGACAACTTTGCTGACTTTAGGTGGAGGTTTATGAACTTTATTTCGTTGACTGACTCTGAGTTGATGAGATCTTTTGAGATAGGTCCTCATGCTCCCATGATAGTCACTCCAAATGGGGAAAGACCAAAACCCGTTGAAAGTTATGATCAAAATGATAGGACCTTGGTAGAAGAAGACAAGAAAGCATACCTCACTCTAACTGTCTGTCTTTCCAATGAAATTACTAAGACTTTACATGAACACACAGCTGCCAAGGGATTGTGGGATGCACTGGTTGAAAAGGTTGAAGGAAATGCTGAGATAAGGGAACATAAGAAGGCCTTTTTGAAAGAAGAGTTCAACATGTTTAACCATTGTCAATGTGAAAGTGTGGGGGATTTGATAAAAAGATTTGAAAAGCTGTTAGTAAGAATCAGAGCAGCTAGTGTCAACATCATGAATTTTGAAATCAACCACAAATTGATGAATTTTTGCCGTATAGCTGGAGTACCAACACAATAACAATCAAGAGAACTACCAACTTGAATGCAATGTCAAATACTGATTTGATATCCACTATCAAATCATTTGAAATGGATGAGCAAATGAGAATGAACAACCATATAAGTTCTCTAAATCAAGATGGGATGAATACTGCATCATCAATGCCTACTGCTTTCATAAGCAAAACCCAGCAAAACATGTATCCAGTAAACACTCCAAAGTACTCATCAATTGTGCCACCACAGAAGACAACATTTATCTCAACTGGCAATCAGTCTGTGTCATCTGGTTCAAGCTTATTTCAGAAGCCTGTTGATAGTGCAGTTGAACAAGCCTTGAAAGCTCATGGGATAACCTCTTCTTCAAAACCTCAGCAAAGTAAGAGTTCCAGCTATTATGAAGCACTTCCTCTGTTGAATGACTCCAATGTTGCATTTGTCCATGCTTTTCTTTCAAGCCATGAAGAGTTACTTCAAGGAAATTTGCTGCTACCACAATTTGAGACAGGAGATCTAAAAGACATCAACATCAAGGATCTCGAGAAGATAGACATCAAATATCAGATGGCTATGGCAGTACACAGAGCTACAAACTTCATGAAGACATATGGTAAAGACAGTTTTAAAGACTCTGACAGTAAAAGAATTGGTTTTGACAGAGAGAAACTTCGGTGTTATAACTGCGGTGAGATGGGTCACTTCTCAAGAGAATGCACAAATCCTCCCAAACCAGTAAATGACATTCTCATGACAGAAGTGACTGATGAAGAAAACATCAAGTCAACTGGAAAAAAGCATATGGTAGAAAAGCCCAGCACTTCGGTTCCAAAAATTGGAAATCATCCACACAAGGGCAATCAAAGTTCGAGCTCAAGAGCCCTTGTCTCTCAAACAGAGGTCCAAGCTTGTATGGATTGGGATGACCAGTTTCAGGAGCTGCAGAATCATCTCAACAGGGCAGGAATGGCTTTTACTTCAGACAATGAAGCATCTTCATCATCAGCTACAGGTTCTCATGCATCACTTGTTGATGAGGTACAACAATTTATGTTCTCAAGCTTGCATAAACAAAGTTAATTTTTATAGACATAATCATGATGAAGTCTTGAAAGAAATTTCAAAACTTCGAGAGTTGAATGCTGAGTATGTGAAAGCCGACAAGATTTACGTTGAAAAGATTGAAACTCATCGTGATGATGTAGCAAATCTTAGGCTCAAAATTTTTCAAACTGAACAAGAAGTAATATACTATAAAAACATAGTTTCTAAATTAAAAGATGAAATTGAAAGTTTGAAACTTGATGCTTGTGATAAAAAGAAACAAGAAAAGATAGTTGAAAGATTTGAAACGTCATCTGAGAAATTGGATGATATTATTGGAGCCCAGAGAAGTACTAAGCTAAAGTCGGGGCTGGGGTACGATTATACTACTATACCTCCACCTTTAAATGACAATTACACCAGTTTGCCCCACTTTAACTATAATACTTCTCCTGAGGAAGATATGTCATATGGTATTGGTAGAACACCAAAACCAGTGAAATTTGTCCCTCCTATTTCTCAAACTGCTGTTCCAGTCCTGCTATCTGATAAATCTAACATCAATGTGTCTTGTGAAGCAGGTGATGTAAACAGTGGTGTATGTGGAAAGGTTAACTTGGGTTGTAAGCAAAAAAGGAGAGTTAGAACCACGTTTTGAATCCTGTGTGGATCTAACTAAATCAATTAATAATCCAGTTTGTAATAAAGTTTGTGAATCTATGTTGGGAAGTTTAAAGTCAGGATCAAATCTTGTATTTTGTGAAAGTTCAAGTGATGAAAGTTGTAAAGATGATTGTAATGAAAATGAATGTTCTTCATCTGATTCAGATTGTGAAACAATTTATGATGAAACAATCAAAGACAAGGTTGATGGACAAAGTGGTCCTAGCTGCTCATCAACTGATCATCATATTGAGAATTTGAGAAAACAGAAATCTAGTTTTGAAAACCAAGCACATCCTGTAAATACGTGCCACCTAAGAAAACCTCTTTTTCTCAAAATACAAATTACAACAAAAGTTCTCAACATAATGATCAGTTTGATAGTGCCTATTACTACTCTCGACAGAAACCTAGGCATTCAAATTATTTTGCTTCTCAGTTTTCAAATGTTCATAATTATGAGACAGATAGAGGTTACAAACATGTTAACCTGACTACATCACCTTTTTTGCCAAATTACACATACTTTAGTGAGCAAGAAGTCTATAAATGCAACCAAAGAAAGTGTTGCTTTGTTAGTGGGAATCCTTCTCATCTTGCAAGACATTGCAAGAACTGACATAAGCAACAAAGAGATTTAAACAGTGCGTTTGGTCAGGCATTTCCTAAGGTTGATTCCAAACCTAAGAAAATGACTCACCAAACTTACTCCTCTACCAGTGAGACGGATTCAAGATCAAAAAGAGTGCAAAAACCAAAGAAATCATTTTGGTTAACCCAAAGAGAAAGAAAAAGGTTAGCAGAGGGTTTAGAAATTGAGAAGCCCAAGAACCCTTCAAAGGTTTTCAGCAAGAAAAATAAAGAAGATTTTGTGGTTAAGCCTAAAACAAAGCGAAGGCAATCCAGAAACAAAACCGAGGAACTTACAACTCTTGTTCCTCGAGGGATTGCTCTTCTGATTCTGATTCACCAAAAGATTATAGTTTCAAGAATCATAAAATTAAACTTGGTGACTTTCTGTTTAATCTTCCCAAGACAACTAAGTCTCGGGACCCCTCTATTAACTAGCTGTTCATGTGTGTAGGGTCAGCCTGAAAGGCCTGTCAACAGTATTTGGTACTTGGACAGTGGCTGCACCCGACACATGACTGGAGATGAGTCACTGCTGTTTGATGTGAAACCATTCGACGGCGGACATGTCTCCTTTGCTGGTGATGTAGGTGGAGAAATAACAAAGCAAGGCAAGGTATCAAATGGTACTCTGACATTTGATGAAGTCAACCTCGTGGACCAGCTCAACCACAATCTGCTTAGTGTCTCTCAAATCTGTGATAAGTATTTCTCAACCCTCTTTACAGAAAATGAGTGTTTAATTCTCAAACCAGGTTTTAAAGTCCCTGATGAGTGGATTTTGATGCGTACTCCGAGGCACAATGATGTATACATACTGGACATGAGAAGTTATTACTCAATGCAAACTGCTTCTTGTTTGCTGTCCAAGGCCTCGGAGAACGACTCATCCTTATGGCATCAACGCTTGGGTCATGTCAACTTTAAGAACTTGAATAAGTTGGTTAAAGGTGACCATGTGAGAGGTTTGCCTGTGAAATCTTTTCATTGTGCTGAAAAATGTTTATCTTGGTCTAAATGCAAAGAGCACAAACTTCCACACAGACCCAAAACCGTCAATTCCATAAACTCCACTCTTTAACTGTTACCCATGGATCTTTTTGGTCCAATTAAAGCTTTGGCAATAGGTCGAAAAGCCTATTGTCTGGTTATTACTGATGATTACTCGCATTTCAGTTGGACTTTCTTCTAGGGCATAAGGATGAGGCAGCTCAGTTTCTGCTTAGGTTCATTGTTTTGGTTGAAAGTCAAACAGACAAAAGAGTCAAGTGCATCAGAAGTGACAATGGAACAGAATTCTGCAACAAGGTGGTGAATGAATTCTGCCACAACAAGGGAATCCTTCGTCAATTCAGTACACCTTACACTCCTGAACAAAATGGGGTGGCTGAAAGGCGAAACCGTACATTGGTAGAAGCAGCAAGAACAATGCTATCATACTCAAAACTTCCATTGTTTTTCTGGGGTGAAGCCATCAATACTGTCTGCTTTACCCAGAACCGTGTGTTGTTGAACAAGAGATTGAATAAGACTTCTTATGAAGTATTTTATGGAACGAAGCCAAGGGTCAACTTCTTTAGAACGTTTGGATGTCCCTGCACTGTGCTCCAAACAAATGCCACTTCAATTTCCAAGTTTGCTGAGAAAGCGGATGAGTGCTACTTTGTAGGCTATGCAGCTGACAAAAGTGTTTATCGGGTCTACAACAAGAAAACTAGAGTAATCTTGGAAGCATTCAACATTGATTGGCAAGAATTGAACCCTATAGATGCACACAACGGTCCGACCTGGATGTTCGATTATGAAAGTTTGTTCAAGCAGTTTCGAGGGATGTACGTAACTCAAGTTATGTCACAGGTTTCCCCCGTTATTCCTGCTCCTGTTCAACCTGAAAATGATCACTCAATACTTATGCAAGCTGTGTTAAGAGGTCTGGAAGACATTCATGTGGCTGTTCCTGCACTTAATGTTCCACCCGTGGCTAATCAACCAGCCTCGGTAAATGACGTACAATCCGCCGCAGACACTACTGAAATGCCCACTATCGAAGACACCACAGATTCAGATACCGATTCATACGGGTCAGCTAGACCGAACATGTTGAAAATCCTACCAGCTGAGCCAAGTGTGGTGGAATATGTTCCCACACCTCACTCAGAAGAATAAAATCAAGGTGTAGCTGAGGAAACCAACACAAAGGCTGCTCAGGTTGAACAAATTGAGAATGAAGCTTCTGGCAATACCGACTCAACTTGTGTTTACTGTTTTTCATCCCATAGAGAGCTTATCAATCGAGCTTGATGCAACACCAGTCGAGCATGTCGAGCAGATTCCTAGATTGCCGATCCACCGACGACATCCGACTGAAAACATCATTGAAGATCCATCAGCTGGCATTCAAACATGCAGTACTTCTGGTAACATTAACAGATGTCTTTTTGCTTGTTTTATTTCACAGGTTGAACCCAAAGACTACCGAGTCGCATTGAAAGAAAATTCTTGGGTTAAAGCCATGTAAGAGGAGCTATTACAGTTCAAGAAGCTGAATGTTTGGAGGCTAGTGAAGAAACCAGAAAATAAAAGACCGATTGGAACAAAGTGGGTGTTCCGAAATAAAAAGGACGACAAGGGGGTTACCATCAGAAACAAAGCCCGACTTGTAGTACAAGGCTTTTGGCAACATGGACTTGATTACGATGAAGTTTATGCACATGTGGCCAGATTAGAGGCAATTAATATCTTTTTGGCTTATGCCTCGTACATGAACTTCAAAGTATATCAGATGACCGTAAAGACCGCTTTCTTGTATGGAAAGGTGAAAGAAGAAATTTACATCAGCCAACCTCCAGGTTTTGAAGATCCAGATCATCCTGATCATGTTTATTGACTTGACAAGGCACTTTATGGTCTTCACTAAGCTCCACGTGCTTGGTATGCCACACTGGTTGACCATTTGGTGAAGAATGGGTACAAAAGAGGAATTTTCGATCAAACACTCTTTGTCAAGAAGGATAAGGGTGATCTAATTCTAGTCCAAGTGTATGTTGATGACATTATCTTCAGGTCAACGAATGAGAATCTGTGCAAGGAGTTTTCAGAGGTTATGCAGAAGTGATTTAAGATGAGTTCCTTGGGGGAGATGACGTTCTTCCTGGGCTTACAAGTTGAACAAAATTCGGACGGGACTTTGATTCATCAAGAGAAGTATGTTCACGACATTGTTCAGAAATTCAGATTCAAGGACTCAACTGCATTCATGACACCAATCGCTACAAGACCAGTCCTCGCTCCTGATCCATCGGGAAAGTCAGTTGATAAACACCTATATAGGTCAATGATTAGCTCACTGATGTATCTCACTGCAAGCAAACCAGACATCATGTTCCCTGTTTGTCAGTGTGCCAGATATTAGTCAGATCCAAGAGAATCTCACATGACGGCTGTCAAACGTATTTTTAGATACTTGAAGGGTAGACCACATTTGGGACTCTGGTATCCAAAAGAGTCTCCCTTAGAACTTCATGCATTTACTGACAGTGATTATAGGGGATGTAATTTAGACCGAAGTCAACATCGGGAGGATATCAATTTCTGGGAGATATGTTGATTTTATGGCAGTGCAAAAAGCAAGTCACCGTGTCCACCTCAACAGTAGAAGCCGAGTACATCGCTGCATCCAGTTTCTGTTCCCAAGTCATTTGGATCCGACATCAGCTGCTGGATTACGGTTTGAATTTCTATGATACAACGATCAAATGTGATAATGAGGCTGCCGTTGCGATTGTCAAAAACCCGGTCCAGCATTCTAAGACAAAGCACATCGACATCCGAATACACTTTATTCGTGATTGTTTTGATCGTAAGCTTTTCAAAATAAAAAGGGTCCATATGGATTATAACTTTGCAGATCTCTTTGCAAAAGCGTTTAGTCCTGCCCGATTTTTATTTCTCGTTGAATCTTTGGGCATGATTTTTTTTGAGTAAATCTTTGTTTTAAAATTGTAAATATTTTTTCAAATATGTCACAATTTTAGAGGGAGAAAATGAGTTAACTTTAACTCACCAAAAAGATTTTTAGTTTATCTTTAAGAAAAACAAAGCGAGTCCTTTGACTTAACAAAAAGATTTTATTTTTATAAATAATATTAATTTCATCTTTATTCCTATTTAAAAAATATTTAAGAAAATTCAAAAAGAATTGTCCCGCTTAGAGGGAGCTCCTTCTTAGAGGAAGTCGGATAATTTAAAATTTTCAATCAAGAATTTGATCAGACATATTGGAAAATGATAGTACATTGGCGTGTAATGATCCTAGCGCATGAAAAGAGTATATCAAAAGTCTACAAGGTCACTCATAGATGTGTGGATAGGCTTGACAATCAAGTAAGTGTTGGGTGATATATACCTAAATTCTAGCCAGTGCTAGTGGTTACACATTTAAGAAGCGGTTGCATGATTCCGTTAAAGTCATATCAATGAAGGATGAAATGTAATTACCCATGTCATACCCAAGCCTCTATTTACCTGATCATAGTGGTCTTATGAAAATCAGTGTTAATTTTTAATTTTCATTAAGTCAAGAAAAGCGTCAAGAAAAAAAAACAAAAAGAGTCAGAAAAGAAAAAGAAAAATCAAGAAAAAGAGTCAAGGAAAGTCAGTCCTAGGAATTTTAACTTCTGCTCTTCATTTATTTCGACTCAAGCCTTGGACTTTCTACGTTTGTAGTCATACAAGATCTGATTGTTAAGGCCCCGAGTCTTCTGCTTTGTTTTATTTTTTTCTTTTGTTCAAGCCTTGGACTTTCTCTGCGCGATAATATGGTATTATCCGACCTGATTGTTATGGCCTGAACTTCTGCTTTATTTTAATATTTCTAGATCAAGTCAAGTGTACAAAGACAAAGTGTCAAGTGTGTTAATAAGTATACTGTGATCAAATAAGAAAGATTTAAGTCAAGTTGAGGTGATATGTCAACACAAACTAAGCCCGAGATATGATAGAATCAGTAACATTTCTGATTAAGTGGGGATCACACAGGTACCGTGACAAATTGAACCTCAAATGTTTTACATTAACATCAAAACACTTGTCAAGTTAAACAAGTGGACAATATCTACAATCTATGATGAACTTGTGTCAAAATAATATCAAAATGGAAATGCGATCTAGGGCTTTGCAAACCAATATGATTCCATGTTGCGGTCGTTTTTATAAATTGATTAATCAAATCAATGAAAAGATTTATGTAAATTAATTTATCATTTAATCTTTTTAGATAATTTCAAGTTTACTTTTAAGTGTTATTTTATTTTATTTTGTTTTGTTTTTATTTTCTAAAATATTAATTACTTTGGTATTTTAATGTTTTATGTTTTATTTTTAATTTTTATTTTATTTTTACTTTTATTTTTATTTTCATTTTTAATATTTTGTTTTATTTTTAGTTTTATTTTATTACCTTATTTTATTTTAGTTTATTTTATTTTACTTTACTTTACGTTGTTAAGGAGATCGTTTTTGCAAACGTTAATAGTTACGGACTGACAAAAGAAAAATCAGAAAACAAACAAGTGCATGGATTCGGTAGGTAAATATTTTTCGGGTTTGAAACTGCAAACATTTTTAAAGACCGAGGACTGAGAATGTATTTTCGGTGAATACTCGCAATGTTTTGACCTTATCGCGAGATAGGCTGACCCTATATATAAGGTCCACCTAAAATATCTTTCGCTATTTACCAAACTCTCTCTTTCTCTCTCAACCCTTTCTCTCAAACCCTAATTGTTCATCTTCAAGATCTACAATTGATCTGACCTCGTAATCACAATTTGATCATGAATATGGAACCCATTCCTCCGGTATAACATCACAAACATAATCCTTCATCTTCATAATTTAGGTGGTGCACATGAACCGTCGGCTAGATCTAGAATTGGTTCTTCATAATTGTTGCTATTGTCATATCATAAATATGTTATTGAGCATTTAGATCATGGAATTCATCATCACTTTTTAGTTTTAGGTTCAAATTGTAAAGTTTGTAGATCCAGGGCTGGTTCATACTTATTAGGGTCCGATTGACCAAGTAAACCAAAGGGTTTTATGTTCAAAGTATCCAGATCTTCAATTCGGGTCTGGGTGACCATCTGGAAAGCAAAAAGGATCTAAAAAAGGCTAATTAAAGATTTCTCACATGAAAGGTGTTTTTGCTTCGCATCTTCATGCGAAGCGAAGAAGAACCATGTTTCGCTTCGCACAAACATGCGATGCGAAATATTTTTCTTGTTCGCTTCGTATCAACATGTGACGCGAAATATCTTATTGCTTCGCTTCGCATGACTCATGCGAAGCGAATAAGGATTCTCCTCCACTTTGCACGTCCATGCCAAGCAATTGGGATTCTTTGTTCGCTTCGCACTCCTATGCGAATCGAATGGGATCTCTAGTTCGCTTCGCTTCATGCAAAATTTTTGTGCGAATTTCCAACACTTAGCAAAATTTTCAGAATACTGGACTGAAGCTACTGGACTGTTTCTTATACATGGACTGTTTGACTTTTGGACCATTATGGACCAACTAATTCAATTTAAATTAGACTTATTAACTTTCAAATAGGCTTAAATCAACTTTTTAGCTTATTAAACTAACCTGTATATAATTAATTAACTATAAGTAATTAATTAAATTAAGTATCTTGTACATATTTAAATTTTGTATATAGTCTATCTAGTGTTGGTTTATGTTATAAATGATGATTCTCATGATCTTGATGTATGATTTCATGCATATAACCTATATTGTGCTCTCGAGGAGCCAAAAGATAGAAAAGACAAGGTGTTTACATCTATGATTAAAGGGCTGAAGCAGTCACCTCTCGAGTATGCCATCACTGCTAACCCGGCCATCTACTCAAAATGGGTCATAGAATTCTGGGCATTTGCAAAACCAACTGATGATGCTCTTTCAATCAACACAAAGGTGGCGGGAAAGACTGAAGATTACAGAAGGAGACATCAGGCGTGCTTTGAAGATCAAGGAACGAGTCTGATTATGTTTATGAGAAAGGTTACATGGCCATGCTAAGTGGGTTTGTTACGGATATGGGTTATGATACTGAGTGGAAGAGCCTGTAGAAGAAGCACCTACCGCCATATTGGAGATTCCTATTTCACATAGTGACTCACTGTTTATCGGACTTACATGGAGGTTTTGATAGCATGCGTGCAGATTGGGTGCGGATTATGTATGCACTGACAAATCAGGATAAGTTCAATTATTCCCGAAGGCTGTTCTTGTACATGCTGGCTAATGCAACCAACGAGTTAACATGGCTTATGTATCCCAGGTTCGTGCAGCTGTTACCGGTTGATTTGATTCCCAAGGTTCCCAGGCCAGCTCAGAAGAAAGCCAAGGATAAGAAGTCTTTGCCCGAGCCTTATCATGTTAATGAAGTCCGGCAGTCTATCTTTGGGGTTTTGTTGAGTACTAAGGGGAAGGGTCACCAATATCAAGGAGAAAGACCGGGACCCAAGTTTGGTTTGTTTGAGGAAACCGAGCCTGCTGGGGATGAGGCTGAGATAGAAAGTGGGGAGCTGGTTCCATCTGAGCCAGAGGTTGAAGCTGAACAAGCTAATTCTTTTGATGAAGCTCCAGAAGACAGAACGAAGGCAAAACATGACTTGAAGCGGAAGGCTACCGACAAGCCTTCTGTTGGTGGTACTTCTGGTAAGGCAAAGATGGTCGAGGAAGATGAAGAAGAGGAGGAAGAAGAGCAACAGCCCTTGAAGTGATTGAAGAAACTTGCAGACTCCCAGAAGTCTTCCAAGCTCGTTCTTAAGCTTTCTACAAAAGGTAAGCCTTCCTCAAAACCTGACCCTCACAAAGTGTCACCCAAAGACTTAGCTAAAATCCTTAGAGACCTAGACGTAGCAAAAATTTCAGATCCCTGTTTACAAGAAACCCAAAACCAGATTCAAAGCCAAAGCAAAACCAACCAAAACCATACTACATGACTCACCCGACTATTCGCCTGAGCCTTCACCCACAAAACCAGGCCAACCTATTCCATCATTCTTAGAAAACCTTCCACCCTCACCTACCCCACAACAAGAACAATCACAAACAACCTCACCACCTTCACAACAACCTCAAATCACAACACCTCCTAAACAACCAAAACCAACCGAACCCTTACCTACCTCACCATTCACGTCTTCCATCTTTAGCTTATCCATCCAATCTACAAGCTTATGGTCTCAAACCTTTATTTCCTCTCCACCAACACAACCAGCTTCATTATCTTTAGAACCTAGAGCCTACACACCTCTATTCTCAACACCACCCACCATTACAACCTCACCACTACCTACCCAATCCATTACCCTACCATTCCAATCAACCTCACCACCAATCTTATCTGACATACCACCAACAACTATCCTTTCACCTAAGCCTATCACCAAAGGAAAGTCTTCGACACCTCCAGTGTATGCTGATCCTATCCTTGATAGGATCATCGCCTTGGAGAAATCAAACGCGAAAAGGGCTGAACGTGAGTTGGTATTGCTTGAGTATATAAAGAATCAAAAGAAGGAGGTTGAAGATGCCAAGGAGAAGGCGAAGTTGGTGACAAGAGTTGAGATCTTGGAACAGCAAAGAGAATTAGATCATGCTTTGATAGACAATCAACGATCCTTAATCAATCAACTCCAAGGTCGTATTCAGAATCAACAAGAGCTCCTTAACAATGAAGCTTTAGGGAATGCAAATATGAGGGTAAACCACTCTAAACTAGGAGATAGAGTGGAAACACTTGAGAAGAACCAACCTCCTGCCACCATTCATGAGTCTCGATTGTAAAAGAAAATTGATGACACGGTAACAAAGTGGGACATTGAGAAGGAGGCCACCAACTCTAGTGTGTCAATTCTCGAGAGACAATTAGCCTCATTCACCTCTCTCGGTACTCTCATCGCTGAAAACTCTCAATTCCGAACCGAGATAGAGGCCATACAAGCAAAGATTAAAGAGCATGACCGTCTGAACGAGTTGCAGCTCAAGACAAATGAAGAATTGGTGAGAAAATGTCAAGCTGCCTCAGATCTCATGGGTATGCGTGATGATGATTTTCATGCCCTGGAGGACAGACTTGATGTTGTGTTTAGAAGTTGGCGAAGGTCGGGTGAGACTTCACAGATGGGCAGTCCACAACCTATTGCAGGTCCTAGTGTGGCATTGCGAGGCGCTCAGGTTGTTGGTTCGGAAGGAGAAACAACTGTGGGTCGTATTGTACCACAGATTGTTCAAGAAGGAAGTGGAGTGAGAACCAGCTTGGGACTTGAACATTTTGAGCAACCTCAAGCCCAAGCCGGTGGTGACAATGAAGGTGATGGAGGAGATGACGGTGATGACGAAGAGGAAAGTGATGATGAAGATGATGAGGAAGATGATGATGTGGACGATAACGTCCACGACAGTTTTGATGACGATGGTGATGATAATGATGGAGGTGATGGCGGAGATAGTGGAGCTGGTGCAGCAGGAGGTGGAGTTAACACTCAATCACCTCCACAGGATCAAGAGCATCATGATGATCCCACCGCATCTGCAGGCAAAGTGAGGCAGGACGACTCCAGAATCGGGACATATATAACGAGTTGTTTCCTGCAGGTAACATTGTAGGTGTGATGGATGAATTTATTGAAGCAGGAAGAACATTAGAGCCAGTCTTAATGCAGAATGCGGAGGAGGCAGTAGACGACGACTACATCAACTACTAGCCAAATCCAGATACGCCACCTGTTCAAGAAACTTCAGAAGCACCTGCAAGTGATCCCGTCATTGATCCAACCGCCGACTTGTCACAAGCAACACAGAAGAAGAAAAGGAAGACACATATAGTGACAAGTCGTGCCAGTACCCGCTCACTCAACTAACCCTATCACGATGATTCACTGATTGTTTATGCAAAATACAATAGGGAGAATAGTTGCTGGGTTATTCGAAGATACAACGGAGATCTCATCTACCTCACCCATAAGGAGCTAAGTACGCTACCGAAACTTGACATCAATTATCTTCAAAAAGCTTTGGGTACAGGGGAGTATGATGGAGGATTGGACGATTGGATTACTAGTCATTTGCATCATCAGTCGAAAGTTGGTTATAAGGACATTGAGTTGAATAAGGGTCGGAAGTTCAAGAACCTAAGAGAGATCGACCCAGCCACCGGACAGCCGCGAATTATGTGGAGGTATAGGGCGCCAAAAGACAGTCACATTATTTGTCACGGTGAGCCCTTTACTCTAAATCTTTTCCGAGACTTTATTGGCTGGGAATTTGACAACACTACGGGTGAAGTCGTCATCCATTGCAAGAATATGCACGACCTTCGTGTATTTAACGAGCACGAGCTAATATGTCTGCACATGGAAGACATTCTGAAGCTCTACCACTCACCCTTGCGGACCGTCGAGGACATTGGTCATCAGAACACCGAACGGATAGTTGAAGCTTTCAACAAGTTCATCAAAAGACTTGTTGAACTTCCACTTTCTGAGGACGAATGCTTGGTGTATGATATCGACGGTTTCCAATACTTAAGACTAGAGGGAGATTGTTAGGTCCCATTTTGTCTTATTAAGTCTTTTGTATTGGTTTTTGTATTTTGGGCTTATTATATTCCTTTTGTTTGTATTTGGGCTTTGGGCCTTGTAATGAAGCCCATTGGACATACAGATATAATACAAGTTTTCATGCATGCTTCTCTATAAATAGAGAAGCATGCCATGAGAAATCAAGCTTTTTGTCCAATTGTTTCTCTTGTTCTTATCTTTCTACCTCTCACTCTCTCTCTACCGAAACCGAAAATAAACATCTCAATATCCTAGGCCAAAGGTGATTTGGTGTGATATTCCGCTAGCACCGAGTTTGGTTGATCCAAGAATAGTTGTTAGATCCACCCGTTTGGGACCTACAGAGTGTTCACAGGTGTTGGCCTTAGGTTTTCCCTGGATCGCAAGACAAGTGTATTCCGATGTGGTGAATTTAGCTAGTAGCCCATTTGAAGGAGTCGTTGGATGTTCAAAAAAAAAAATACTTCAATAGAATATTAGAATATCGAATTTATTGTAAACTAGTTAACTATATATAACAATAAGATAATTTTAAGAGTTTTCGATATATTTTATAACTACGGTTACAGAATGTAACTGGCAACAATAGTCGGTCCAAAACTCTCCCCACCCAATCACTCCCACCATCTCACAAATCGACAATCTCAAACGCCTCAACTCCACCATCGTGTCAAAATTGATTTCAATGCCATTTTTTCCTTTTTCTTTTCTTTTTTTATTAGTTTAGTCAAATTATCATAAAAGGTAGAAGTGAGTAAAGGAATTTATGTGAAATAGAAATTCTAAGATCGAACTACCAATATAAAATGAGCTATGATAGGTGTAGGGTTGAACAACTAAGGTGTTGTTTGTTTTTCTGAAAAAGGTTTGCGCATGCTCTTTTATTTGCGCCGCGTAGGCCACGTGTAGGCAATTCCATCTGCAGATTATTTGTTTTCTCGAATACGTTTCATTAAAAAACGTCTGTGCAAGCTCTTCTCGGTGCAGACTTGGCTCATCCACTTCTGAGATCTTCTAAGGTCTGCAAGGGGTTAAAACACCACACCTTACCAACACCCGCTATCCACCACCACCACCCACCACTATCGTCCACCACCACCGTCCACCACCCACTCACCGTCCGCCACTATCATCGTTCACCACCCACCACCAACGTCCGCCACCATCACCGTCTACCATCTTCGTCCACCACCACTGTCCACCAACTACCACCGCCTTCTACCTCCACTGCCTCCGCCATTGATCACCCACCACCCAGTACTACCTCTCACCATCCAGCACCACCACAACCCACTACCATAGTTCGTACACCACAACCAGTTTATTTTAGCAATCTATAGACGTTAGAAACAAGACAATCTTCTTCTTGCAGACCAGACATTTTAACTCTGAAAAAACAAACACCTAATACTACAATCATTTTTGAGAAGATGATATACAAGGAATCTGGCATGGAAGAAAATAATTGGGAAGAGAAGCGGTAATACATGCATTTGTATAATTATTGATGTACAACTTCACTTGAAATTGTAGATTTTATTCTTTACAATTGTTTAGTAAGACGGTAAACATTATCAAATCTAAAAGATGATGATCCCACTTGATTTATTTGACTTGAGTAGATTCATTTTTTTAAAACGCAATGACATTATTTCATTTTTGTAGAGCATGACCATTACCTTTGTAATATAAGAAGAAATTAGATAAATATGTTTATGTCCGTTAATTTCGGTTCATTTGGTTACATTCATTTAAGTTTGTTAGTTTATGTTTGTTTAAGTCCGTTTACGCTCATTTATAAACTTAGTTTAGTTTTTAAGGTCCATTGCAATTTCGTCTCAGAAACGCCTTAATAAAACACACATTGCACACAAAACACCAAAATAAATCTATTATTATAATAATATAAAATTTTCATTTACAACCTTAACACCAAGAACACATAACTCTACCACAAAATCAAATCCAAAAAATATATATATATGATCATTATCTACCATCTTAAGACCCACAAATCTAAAAAGTGAAACACTTTTTACAAGAAAAAATCTCATTTATGACCACAAAACCAATGCTAAAATCACCATAATCAACTTCCTACCCTTACAGCCACAGGATCTTGCCAAGAAACTTTCCTCCTCTCACTATGGTAATACCCGAATGGGATTGGGACTCGAATATGAGACCTTGCAGCCTCCAGCCCCAACTCTTCACTTCCCCTCCGATGCTGATCAAGCTAAAGCTCATTAGCAAGACCCAACCTCGAACAGAAGCATATGTGAATGATGTAATACGCAAGCATCCGTTACTGGCATATATTTTCTTTGAAATTAAATTACAACACGTATTTTGATGCCTAATATCAATTACATATAAAATAAAAAGATACTCCTGACCTTATTTTACATGTTTGTTTAGTTGGCATTTTAAACAGGTTGAAACAACACAATCAATTCTTTACATCAAACACATTGTGTGCATTTTAAGTTTAAACATAAAGTGCACGATCTAATTATCTGAACAAAACTTAACTAGTTACATACAACTATTTTGCAACTTTTATTTGCACGTTTTACTTGGTACAAACACGCGAATTATTTTGGGTATGCTAGTTATTTTTCTTCAAATTTATTTCCTACATATTGGTATAAAACTATAAACACATAGTATCTGTTTTGTAAGAATAGTTAATGTATGCATTAGAGTATTCTCATCCCACTTCCTATCTCCAAACAAAAAATTACACAAAAACTCATTTTATTTTCTCTCTCTATTTTAATTAAATAATACTTTTTATATCTATAATCATTACCTTTTCTTTTTCCTTCACTCACAACCACTTTTAAAATATATTAAAAAATTATAGGGGATGAACAGTAACTTTTCAAATATACAGAAAAATCACTATTTTTTCTAAAATATAAACTCTTCACTCACAACATCCTGAATCACTCTCTAAATTATAAAAACACCCCTCACATAATATGAAATGTTGAATGAGAATGCGAGGTTGGATGAGAATGCTCTTAAACACCTAACATTTTGGACACATTGCATCATAAGAAATTGGCTTTTGAGAGATTTTCCTTTTATAACCTAACACGTTATGGGTCATAAACTCATAATTGTCAAATCTTAGTACATTAAACAACGTAAAGACTTTGGTATCCACTACATAAAAATTGACTTTTGAAATATTTTCCTTTTTATAATCTAACACGTTATTGGTCATAATTATCCAATCTTAGTGCATTGTTTTAAACATTCGGGTTTGTAAAACAATGTAAAGACTTTGGTATCCATTACATAAATGTTTGCTTAAACAATTGATGTGAACACCATGAATGTTACATATTGTGATTCCTTCCGTCACATGTGACAGAATGGTATCGGAGCCAATGACTATAGCGAACATGATGTCTTAGTAAACCCAATGACTCATCAAAAATTATTGTCGTTGCATACACGTTTACGTATCTTATGATATATTATATGGATATTGTTGTCACATCGATGACTTCCAACATGATATATTATATGGATATTCGAACTTGTACCCTGTTGATGCCCTCAAGATGATGTTGAGACCCTAGGGAAGAGATGCAGTGAGCGTGACCGCATAAAGCTCGACTGCCATGTTGTTCACTTTGCACGAGAGGATTATTTCAGATTAGGCGCACGCCAGTTCGGCAGAGATGCGTGCTAGAGTCGGTGCCTTGCTGCTAGAGTCGCCATTCTTATTGGCGTGGTTTTTTCACTTTTTTCGTTAGACATATCTAGGTGGGTTGTGCTCATATGATATTGTATGATGAAAACTTGTATTGATGAGGCTATGTAACCTCACTCATTTTGTACCTTTTGCAAGTACTCATAAGTCATAAACTAGAAGAGGAACCTTTGCTCTAAGCAACATCCCAATAGCTTGACCATATTCCTATGATTCACTTGCGAAATAATAAGAACTTCATTGCTGAATTCTTCTAATTGGCGTTCATCAGCTAGCTTTGAATTCTTAACATCCACAATTCTCATGTCACTTAGCATGTCTTTGTAGACTATACTTTGGCTCCCATGACGTGAAAAGTGTTGTTTTGTTAACTAACGCTGGGTCAATCTCCTCTTGATGCTTCAAGAGTAACTCACCATTAATGCGTTTAAAAACGCTCTTTCTTGTCTTTTGGTTATTGTTTTATTAAAAAATGCTTTTTTTTACAACGCTATAATTATGAAAGTAGTCTAATCCACATGAGGTAACTGATATAGTTTGCACCACCAGAATACGACATCGTCGTCAACAACTGAGATCCGAGATCTGTAATAAAATTATTTTGCAGAAAACAATATGAGGTTAGGCTTGTTTCGAATAGCAAAATAGCTTCAATAGGAATCTCAATTTGGGTTTACAATATTTGAATTAGATTTAAAAAAAAACACTAAATCTGTACAAAGAAATGAAAGATGGAAACTCACTCAATTACGGTTTATAATATGTGACATAGATTTTCTTTATTTTATTTTATTTTATTTTATTTTAAAGGACTAGATCTGTAGGAAGTAAGAACTAATAAGTGAAAGAGAGAAACTCACATAAT
Source organism: Bidens hawaiensis (assembly GCF_021521415.1). Lineage (NCBI taxonomy): Eukaryota > Viridiplantae > Streptophyta > Magnoliopsida > Asterales > Asteraceae > Bidens > Bidens hawaiensis. Next base: position 115,724 of record NW_027496632.1, read on the forward strand.
ATGTTCAATGGTGAAAAGTCACATAATATGTTCAACGGTGGAGCGATGGATGAGAGAGCAAATGGTTTCTGAGAGTGGAAGATGAAGACATCAAGGGATTATTAAACTTTTTTAAAGAGCATATCAGATGCATGTTGAAACTTTTAAATGCTTCAACCAAACCTTTGTTTTGTATTTATTATTTTAATAATGTTTATAATAGTCTTTATAAATTTTAGTTACGAAGTTTTTAAATTCAATAGAATATTAACGGAAGGAATAGTAAGGAAGAAACTTAATGTTCCATATAATTCAGATTCGATTATTATTTTGTTTCGGATGTACAAGGTGATGATGAGTTACTAGGCGAGTAGACGGCGTTAATAGTTGGATTCTTGAACTAAACGGGTTTTACCTCACTGCACTGTAGTGCCTTTAGGAGAGCGTTCATGGGCATTGGCCTTAGGTGAGAGTTGTCCCCGAGATCGAAAGGCGAGTGTATCCCGATGTGATGAATTTAGCTAGCAGCTCATTTAGAGGATTCGTTGCCGTTCAAAAAAAAAAACTTCAATAAAATATTAGAATATCAAAGTTATGGAAAAACTAGACAAGGCTGCAAAAGTCGCTAAGCTGGTGATTAGGGAGGATGGGTGTACTTCGAGTACCTCGGAGAGTACTCGAAGGATACTCGGACGTGGTAAATATAATGCAAATTAATTTTAGTATAATATATATGTTAAATATAATAAGCTTACTAATGTTTATAACAAAATATATGAATATCAATATAAATAAGAGATTTTTTTAAAAAATAAATTATTATAAAATTTGCTAATAATTACCCAAAAAAGTGATGTTGGTTCTGTAATATTATTGAAAACATATTATCTTTTATTTTTTGAAGTCCAAGTCTTAACCGACTTGATCTGATTATGGATGAGGTTAACCATATTTGATTAATTCTTAGTAACTAGACGGAATTAAAGAAAGTTATATCGAGAAGTACTCGGTCTTCTAGACCTCCATCTACAACACTGTAACTAGATTTAACAATAAGATAATTTTAAGAGTTTTCAATATATACTATAGCTAGGGTTACTGAACGTAACCGGCAACCATAGCCGGTACAATAGAACTCACCCCATCCAACCACTGCAACTCTCACCACCACACCAACAATAGTGAAGGAGTCGACAATGATCTCAAATGCCTCAACATCACCACCATGTCAAAATCGGTTTACGTCAATTTATCATAAAAGGTAAAAGCGGGTGAAGAAACTATACATGAAATAAAGAAATTTCACGATCGAGCTAGCAAAATAGAATGAGCTAGAATAGGTGTATGGTTGAACAACGAATAGTACAATCGTTTTTGAGAAGATGATACAGAAGGAATCTGGCATGGAAGAAAATAACTGAAAGGGAAGCGATGATATGCATGTTGAGTTGTATAGAGCTTTAACTTTAGAATGTACCATCATTTATTACAACTTCACTTGAAATTATAATTATAAATATAGTATAAAAGAGAAGTTTGGTGCCACAAGATTTTAACCGGTGCCGTTTTAGTATATAGAATTAATTTGCATCAGCTTTGCACATTTTAGTCATGTCGTATTGTTTGCCCGGGTTTGAAACCAGTTTCTGTATGCTGACTCTTTGTTTTTTTTTCTTTTTGTATAGGTCATCGGTGTCTGTGGCTTATTAGGGTTTTGGCACGTGGTCAGACACGCCGGAGCCATGGAAGTTTTATGTACACAATGCAATTAGTCTGATTATTATTTCTTCATTTATTTCCTTTTTTTTTTCTTCTTCTTCTCTGGTGTTCCCTGTAACAATCGAAAGTTCACGACAACGATGAAGATAGGAATTATCATCTCTACAATTCTAGAAACTTTTCGTCTTTTCATTGCCAATGATATTTCTTGACACGCACGTCTACGTTATTGATTGCTTTTAGTTTTCTTAGTGTTCATAGTCTAGACGGATTAATTGATGTGTGGATTGTGCGATTGAAATTTGATATACCTTTTGTATCATAAGATTTGCTTTTGTATGCTCATTGATTTCATTATCTCACTGAGCTATGAATTATAAGGTTAATCTATGTAGCTTTAGTGTAGCTATTATGCCCTAAAATATGTGTTCACTTCATCTAATTGCTGAGATAACTGGGATCAAGCACTTAGTAACAGTTATGCTAATGCTAATTTGAAAATATTTGGGATTCAAATGAGTTTTGTTTGATTTGATTTATGACTATGAAACCAACTAACTAAATTTATTTAAAGGTGTCTGTTTTAGTTTTACGCATCCAAAATGCACCGAAAGATTAATGAGAAATGAGAAACGTGCACAACCGATTATCTGAGTATAATTGGTCAACAAAGTCAAGAGTCAAAACTGAAACAAAGATGGTCGAATATGTTGTCTCACCGCAATATGTTAAATTTGTTGACCAATTATAGCCACGTGTTCAAACCCACAATCATTTTTGCTTGATGATGCTAATATATTAACATTTCTTATTAACAGATATCGTGTCTACAATGATCGCAGACAATACTGCATCTGTCGCTTGCCACTTCAGCTTTCTTTCACAATGCAATGACATCCATGACCGGGATTTCTTGCGTAGGTTTGACAACCATGACTGGGTCATCGTTATGCTTCACCATTGTTTTGAGTTTCATTTTATTTTCATCCTTTTAAAAAATCTTGTGTGTGCAGGATGCCTTTGTTTATGGGATACTTACGGATTCACATTGGATGGATTCACATTGGATCTGACTCAGGTCACTCGAGAGTACATTTGAGTTAATTTCTTTAATGCAAATTTTATTGTATTATTAGCGTATTGCCATCTTATTTCAGTGGCTAAAGAAAGAGTGTAGGTAGTTGATGCTGATTTAGAGTGCTTTAACATTGCTATGAATGAAGCTAGAGGACGATCAAGAAACAACCAAAATAAGGTTTTCATTAATCTGATTTATTATATCTTTTTTATGTTCATATAATATTACTAATGTAATATTATTGCAGCAAGCTGCTATTACAATTGTCATGGATGCAGATGCCACCTCAGCACTGCATAAGAGAGGGGTGGCAACAACAAATGACAGTTTCGAGTTATTATGGGATAAGGTATGTAGACAGGTCTGTTCTATTAACTTATATTTGTCTGCCAGCTCTCACTAAATCTTGCATATTAAGCAATTTCAGGACCATAAGAGTATGATAAAAGCCATGTACACAGGCTCCGAGTATCTGGATTGTGCTGATGCTGGCGATGATGCCGACGTAATTGTTGAAATCACAAGCTTTTATGCCGAGTAAGATGGTTAGGTTAGTACTGGATTGATATGCTACAAAATCATTACACCATATGAGGTTTAAAATTTAACATGATATTCTTGGTGTTTAGATACTTAACGCAGACCTAATTGGAGGCAAATCTGGATCATTCGAAGTATGTGAACGTTGAAATTTAGGGCGTTTTTGTGATTCATGTTGGTAAACTTTGTGGGAGTCGGCCCAATTCCATGTGGGTGATGAAGTAATTTGCCAGGTAAGCTGCTAAGCTGCTGAATATAATTACAAATTGTTTTTGTTGACCAGTAACTCGACCCATTTGACCTGTCATTTTTTTAGGAATCTTATATAACTGATGAAACAACTAAAAAAAAATCTAACAGTCATTTAAATATATCAATATGCTTTTGACCCGTTTTATGCTTGCAGATCATACAAAACCAATATGGTACACATTCAAAGGTGTATCATGACTATCATCAATATATACAAATATGTCAACAATTACCTACTAATGAAACGCACCTAACAGCTAACGCGCTTAAGATTTTTGGGATGCACACAAGCTGCAACTGATATCTTCTGCAAACTTTAAGGTACGCATTCGAAATTTAGTATATTCTGTTTTCTTATTGCATTTTATATTTCTTAAATACGAGGAACGGTGGAAAGGGGATTTAAAAGCAAACTTCAATTGGATTATTTCAGACATTATTTTTCCTATAATTAGTTAATTATTTTGACATAGAAAAGTGCTATGGATGATGGAGGACTAATCCTAATCGAATCCTGATATAATAAATCACACGTATATGCCTTTATCCATTTAAATAGGTACATAATCGCAGGTAGTCATTTTTTTGGTTGCATTTCCGCTTTCTTCGAATGTCACCGACAACCGAGTGCAACGAAACTGCAATGTAGTTGCGATAAATATTTGATGATTTGTAACTAGATAAAAATAGTAGATGGTTTCACTTATTGTAATCAAATAACTTAGCATCTGTAGCACTAAGTAGCTTACTGATCACATTTTGTAATTTGGAATTGGTATGTAACTATGTAAAACACCTTTTGTAATGCCAGCTTTTTCGTAAAGCAATTTGTAGATGACCATTGCAATTTGTACAACAGTTTTCCCTATTCAAACCACACAACTTACCAGATAAATAATAGGCCCGGCGCGTTTGCGCCGGGTAAATAACTAGTTGTATATATAAATATATTATTCTATATAATTGTTAGTAAGACACTAAACATTGTTTAATATAAATTATTTGACTTCAGTAGAATCAACTTTTTATAATATAATGATATTATTTCATTTTTGTAGAGCATGAATATTACCTTTGTATTATAAAAAGAAAATAGATAAATATCTCTAGGTTGTAGGTTATGTATATATATGAGGTTGAAAATGAATCGGGATCTGAATCTAAAACGTTTGGAAGCTAAAACGAAAGACTGAATCGATATAGGTGGGCGGGTCTCGAACTTCTCTTGAACAAATATAAAACTTATGCAACTTCCCTTTCTTGTCCACAAAAACCAGGGGTGCGTTTGGTTCACTAAATTTTTTGAAGCAGGTTTGAATTTGTCAAAAGAATCGGAATTAAATTTGTCAAAATAATTTGGAACTCAGAGGAGAAATCTATCACCACTTCCACCATCATCACCCCCAAATCATTAAGTGTCATCACAGCCTCAACTCTGACCATTGTCATTGCCACCTCTATCGCCCTGGCCAAGCTATGTGCCGCCTTTAGCCCAATGTCATTGTCTCACCTCTACTGCTTCAACAACCTTCACCCCACCTCGATCACCCCTTATCTCTGATGCACCGAAACGCCAACTGATGTGGAGTCCCCGTCCCGGGGATGGAAACGCCGCCGAAACGTTTCCCGGCCGTTTCAGAAAATTGGGTACGGCGTGCTCAAAGTTTCCGAAACGTTTCCTATAATATTTAGGGTTTTATCTTCTCGTTACAACTTACGCATTCAATATTTATCACTCATTATTCAAATAGCGAACTTGTAGCAAATTTTAGCGGAGATTCCGGCATCTGAGCAGTAGGAAGAAGATACAGTGTGACGGCTGTTAACTTATTTTAGGTTTTTAGGTTTTTTTAACATTTAACCCCTTTATCTTACTTATATGCATCTAATTTTTAAAACTTTTAAAATTTACATAAAAGGTGTTATTTTAATCGAGTCTCTCTAGGTTTGTATTTCATTTATAACCCTAGATTTTAACTAACGTATTCAATTCTTAAACAAATATATATATTTTTTGGACTTTGTTTAATATATTTGTATTTTTTTATATATTTTTTTTGCCGTACCCGTATCTTGGATTTTGATTTTTATCGTTTCCCGTACCTGTAACGTTCCCGTATCCTAGTCTCGTAGCCGTTCCCGTGCTACTTAGCCCCTTATTGATGCCATTTCGTTTCAATGGTGGAGTAAGGGTTGGGTGACGGTGGTTGGATTGTGACAATGACTAGTATGGTGGTTGTCACGACGAGAGTAGTCGGGTGGGGGGCAGCAACAATTGGGGCAGGGACTAGAGGGTAGTAGTGTATAGGGCGCCAACCGCACCCAATAGTACATGGAACTAAGAATCACATTGAATGTCATTTAAAATAAAACATGACCTTTAAATTTGAATTTCAAAGACCGAAAAGTAAATCAAATACATCCTTGTGATCGATAGTAATTAACCATTTAAGTTTCACTTTCTATAGTTGTAGTTTTTTTTTTCTTCTAATCTATGGTCTATAATGAATGATTCTCGTGATCAACATTTTTTTTGTTATATATGATAAAACATTATATACAGAAGGAGTAAGCATATGACCAATTAGTCTAGTAATATGGTGTTTACATATGGCAGGCGGGTTTAATTATTTACAAGTGCAATGTTACAAAGATTCTTTGTAAAAAACAAAAGGAATCAAATATTTTTTTAATTATCTAAATATAGTAAAGTACAATGTTGATGTCGCAAGCCCGTGATTGGGCCAAGTGGCGGTACCACATTGGCTGATTAATTTTGTTTTTATTTTTGTAAGTTTCTAGAACTTAACGATTGGAGGTGTTCAAGAAATCCGAAATCCGAACCGAAACCGAAACCCGAATAATCCGATGCGAATTAGTTATTCGGATATTCGGATCGGATATGGATTTCAAAAAATTCCGGATAGTTCGGATTATTTGGATATCCGAATAATCCGAATATATAGCATGTTATTAGTGTATATAGCCAAATCCATTAACATTTACAATAACTTTATAACCATAACTTCATTATCCATTCAATCAATTTAACACACCATAGACAAAAATGTCATAACACTCCGTTGGTATACTCTTTAACACTAAACTTCCTTGTTCTTGTAGTGTTTTATTTTTATTTTCTAGTTTTGTATGTTTATTTAATAAAACTTAAGTTTGTATATTTGTTATACGGATTATTCGGATAATTTCGGAGTATCCGAATCCGATCCGAATCTATCCGAATTCAATTCGGATCGGATACGGATCGGATAGGAGTGTCCCTAATTCGGATCGGATCGGATTTCGGATAGGGTTCCAAAATTTTCAAATCCGAACAATTCGAGCCGAATAACCCGTTATCCGATCCGATAAACACCCCTATTAACGATAGCTGACCAAACACCAATTTTATTTTATTTTTGTTGTAGTTTCGGTATCGTGACTAACACAATTGAAACTATAACGAAGATGATGAAAATGCCAGGTTTTACCCAACACTCGAGTTTTATTGACCGACGTAACCCATTGGTCCACCTCAATTTTTAAAGTTTTTTTTGTTTTTGTTCGGATATCGTAACAAGCATAACTGAAACCAACCGAATTCACACCGAACTACCATCTCGACGCCGGGAACAACAACGATTAGGATTTACCACCGCCTGGGTTTTTACCGACCGAATAAATGTTGATTTAAATATTTAATTTTTTATGTTAGTATTTTTATATTCTTATTTGGCGAATTTTGTTTTTGGGTTTTAACGCTTCGGGTTTACCAACGTTGTCTATACCGTAACGATCGTAATCAATGTTGACTGAATTCATGTTAGCTCACCGTCATAACGCTCGTGTTTTACCAATGTCAGGAACCAACGGCCTGATTTTACCGACCGAATAAGTATGCTAACTTTTTTTTATAAAATGTCATACAAGTGACGTTATTTATTTTTTGTTTTTAGTTTAAACATGTTAATTTGACGATTTTATTTTTTAGGTTTAGTTCTGGTAACGTAACGAATGTAGCCAATACTGACCGAACTCGCGTTGACACGCCGGTACCACACCCGGATATACCGACAAATTTCACCGCGTAACGCGCGAGTTAATCGCTAGTTTATTATTAAAGTCATCAACAACCCGGGGTGCGAGCAGTTGGTTTTGATCCGACCCGTTTGTTGGAAGAAGCAAAGAAAGCATAGGCTGATCCTTTAGAAAACGGATCCTTCAGCTTCACGAGTGGAAGTTGAAGATCTTAACTACGGACTACTACAATAAATTGTGTTTTAAAACTTTGCATACTATGTTAAATATTTAATTTTTGAACGTTTGTATTCATACTGGTTCAACTTATTTATGCATGATACTTGTGGATTTGTAACACGCCCTGCTTGAGGTGCGCGCATATAATGTATATATGTGTGAACCCTCGGGTGGGCAAAAGTGAAATTGCACTAATTTTGACGTTATTTTTTACTAATCTCGTGAAAATAACGTTAAAAGTGGCGGAAGGTTAATCAGGCATCATGTGGTGACGTTGATAGCCGAAAGACAAGGTACATGCACCAATCGACCGGTGTGCCGATGGTTGAGTGTTATCTTATGTCCAAGGCTCGATGCAAAACTACTATCGAGCTGAGGGTCTCACCGGAAGCAGCCTCTCTATTCCTACGGGGTAGAGGTAAGGCTGTCTACATCTTACCCTCCTCAGACCCTACCATAGCTTTGCTATTGGTGGGATATACTGAGTACGATGATGATGACGACTTGTGGATTTGTAACATAAGAAGCGGTCAGACTTGTAAGAATGTATCATGCAGCAAATTGATATCTGATTAATTTGGCTTTCAATTTTTTTCCAAATGCTTAGTTGCTATTAGCAAAATGTGCACCTCCTCCTTGCTTTCAAATACTTCGTTGCTACTATACAAAAATATTTGTGTGATCACGGTTTTAATATGTGTCATATATATCATTGGCAGTGATGTTGGATGCAATTTGAAGTCTTATAGTTCTGAATGGTGTCATCATCTATAAGTGATGTTTATTTTATGATATACACATTGTTAAACACACTACTAGTAACCTAACATTAACACATAAGAGGCACGGGCTTTCAGAACATCATGAAGCCACTCAACATGTATCTTAATTTAAAAAAAAAAAGTGATTATTTAAGACGAGATGCACCAGAAACCATGTCATTCTGCATTTTAATAGTTCAGCGCTCAACTATAGAATGATCTATGTGATTATAATTTTTGTAAGTTATGGTTGCAGCAAAATGCATACTTAAAGCATAACTTGATTGTATACTGAATCTTTTATCAGATCTACCGTAAAATTTGTCATCCACTGCGGCTTGGAACAAAGTTTCAAGTATCCTACTTCACTTCTAATATTAAAGGTCGATGTAAACACACCATAGAACAAAAACCAAAGGTTCGATCATAAGCTTTATGAGAATCCATCGTAAAGTTATAGCGTTAACGTAACTTGCCATCTTGTTTCACAAAGTTTCCCAAGTCGCAAGTTACAAATTACTTTTAAATGTTTTAGTCACCTAATTTAGAAGCTCTATAAGTTGAGCATAATAATAATTTGCAATATATATTGCATTTGTATGCAAAAACATGGTCATATTAAAAACTATAAAAACAATGTACACAGAATGATAATTTATCTTGTACATAATGCGCACAAGTCCTTTTAACACATAAACTACTTATCAAAATTGTGAACCATTTTTCAGTCAGCATTATGAACTAATCAACAATTCAACTTAATTTGTTAACATATTGAGCTCAAAAAGATTGTGAAGTTTTCATTAATGAAGTGGAAGGGTAGTTGTAATATTTATGACATCTATGAATCATAGTTAGATTCTGCAAATAATAAGTCAAGCCTTGGCTAGTTTGTCTTTTCTTACCGCCCAACAGATAAACAAGTCGCTGTTAAAATCCAGAAAGCGCCAACTCTTTCTTATTTTAACGGCCAACGAATAAAGTCCTGCGATCCAGGATAACCCAATGGCAAAAGCGACCGCATATGCCCGTGATCGCAGACGGCTCTAAGTAGCCCAAGCCCACCATCTTATGTTCTGGGGGAAACCTACCGCTTGAAGGCCCACTGCGGTAAAGCCCGATTGTGATCAAATTTAAACTTGAGGCCTTCCGGTCTCTAGCCCAAGTTTTCACTTCTCCTTCAATGAAGTTGAACTAAAGTTAATTGGCAAAACCCTACCTCAGACATAATCATATGCGAATGACGTAATAAACAAACATCCTTGACCGATATATATTTTCTGTGAAAATAAATTACAAATCATCTTTTGATGCCTAATATCAATTGCAGATAAAATAGAAAACCAGACCTTACATGTTCGCTTAATTGGCATTTTAAACAGGTCAAAACAACACAATCAATTTTTTTACATCTGTTTCAACATTTATAAGTGGATTTAGTTCAGGCACACATGGTGTATATTAAACACAAAATGCAGTCTTATCTAATTAATAAGCTTTACAAAACTTAACTAGTTTCATACAATCATTTTGTAATTCTTATTTGCACGTTTTACTTGGTATGAACGTACGAATTATTTGTTGGAAATTAATTAACCGAATCGGGCCTATTGGGTCCGGGCCTAAGTATCTCATTAAGTTGTATGGGGTTAAGGGGCTTTAGGGTTTAATTGAGATAACTTGTTAGCCAAGTTGGGTTAGCACTATAAATACATTAACCAAGTTAGGGTTATGTATTATGAAAGTTATTGTAAACAGGTTTTTTGAGTTATATTTTCCTGGTTATAATAAAAGTCAGATTATTCTATATTGTTCGTTAATTATCGTTTATCAATCTAGAATTGGTATCAAAGCCCGGTTCATGATCGCGATAATTAACGAATCAGTCAACGAAGAAGGTGTTTCGATCCAAGCTGCCGCCGCCAGCCGACCTGCGTTCATCGACCGAGCATCCGGGTCGATCGCGAGTCCGTCGCCGTCAAGAAGGAGAGAAACCGAGTTGCCATTGCTTTCGATTGAACATCTATCTCCGTTGTCCATATCTACATCCGATTGAAAGATTTTCTGGAGGTGTTGTTTGTTTGCTGTGATTGGTTGAACAAAGAAGAAAACAAAAAAAAGGTGAAGGTTTGACTTTTGTGGGTTCTGTTTCGTGTCCAGGAAGCATAAGGTTGGAGTGTTCCTTTATTTTGCGTGGCCATAAAAAAAGTTTGCAAGGAAGTTCTTTTTTGGTTGTTTTTTTTTAAGTTCAAAAAAAAAAAAAAAACAAAAGAAACATGTCTGGTTCAGATGTGACTCCACCGCCTCAAAAATGAAAAGAGAACGGGCCATCTTCTATTCAGTGTCCGATGCTAACTTCAACAAACTATACCGTGTGGGCTATGAGGATGAAAGTAGTCCTAAGAGTTCACAAAGTTTGGGACACCATCGACCCGGGTGTCTCCGATGAAGAAAAAAACGACATAGCTACGGCCTTGTTGTTTCAATCCATACCCGAAACCTTGATTATGCAAATTGGAGAACAACAAACTGCTAAAGCCATGTGGAATTCGATTAAAACCCGACAATTAAGTGTTGATCGGGTTAGGGAAGCACGTCTCCAAACCTTGTCGATGGAATTTGATAATATGAAGATGAATGAGTCGGATTCCATAGATAACTTTGCGGGCAAGTTATCGAGCATTGCCTCGAAATCCGTGGCTCTTGGCGAAGTTATAGATGAAGCGAGGTTGGTAAAGAAATTTCTCAAAAGTCTCTCGAGATCGAAGTATATTCAGATGGTTGCTTCGCTTGAGCAATTGTTGGATCTCAATAAGACGGGATTTGAAGATCTTGTAGGCCGACTTCGGGCCTATGAGGAGCGAATCCGAGAAGAAGATATTCAAGGGGGTGACCAAGGTACACTTTTATTCGGTAATTATGATTCATCCAAACATAGGAATTTTGAATCTAATAGCGGGCAAGGTCGAGGAGGTCGAGGTCGTGGTCGAGGCCGAACTAATGGCCAAGACCGAACCCCTAGTACCGAACAAAGGTCATCAAGTCGGGGAAAAGAAAAGGTGAAAAAGGATCGGTCAAAGATTCTATGTTACCGATGTGACAACTTGGGTCATTTTGCATCTAGTTGCCCGGATCGAGTTCATAAGATTCAAGAAGCAAACAAAACCGAAGCCCGTGAAAATAATGATGATGCAACGTATATGCATCAAGTTGTGTTCTTAAATGAACAAAACCCAATACCGAAGAAATATGAGACTGAACCGGTCGAAGATGATGTATGGTATTTGGATAATGGGGCGAGAAATCATATGACGGGAAACCGGTCATATTTTTTGGAATTGAAGGAGAACATAACCGGGAGGGTTAAGTTCGGAGATGGGTCATATGTTAAAATCAAGGGAAAAGGGTCGATTCTTTTCCAAGGAAAATCGAGCGAACAAGATTTGCTAACCGAGATTTATTACATTCCGGAGTTAAAAAATAATATAATGAGTCTCGGTCAAGCAACAGAGTCCGGATGTGACATTCGGATGAAACATGATCTTTTGACCATGCACGATGAGAACGGGAGGTTACTCATGAAGGTCACGAGATCCGCAAACTGGCTCTATAAGATAAGAATGAAGATTGGAGCTCCCGTGTGTTTGCAATCAAAGATTAAAGATGACGCATTTCGTTGATGCAAGACTTGGGCACATCAATTTCGAGTTAATGAAATCGACGGCTAAGAAGGATCTAGTACGAGGTTTACCAGATGTTGAACATGAAAATCAGTTGTGTGAATCGTGTTTGGTGGGTAAACAAACGAGGCATTCGTTTCCGGCCACAGCCTCGTTTAGAGTATCCCGACCTTTGGAGTTGGTTCATGATGATTTGTGCGGTCCAATAACCCCATCCACTATCTCCGGTAATAGGTATGTCTTTGTTATTATAGACGATTACTAACGATATATGTGGATATTTTTATTGAAGGAGAAAGGTGAAGTGTTTGAAAGTATTAAGAGGTTTAAAGCCCTAATCGAGATGGAGGCGGGTTTACCAATGAAAACTCTCTGAACCGATAGGGGAGGAGAATTTACTTCACATGATTTTAATCGGTTCTGCGATGAAAGTGGAATTATTCAGCATTTAACCGCTCCGTACACGCCACAACAAAATGGCGTGGTAGAAAGACAAAACCAAAATTTAATGGGGATGGTGCGGAGTATTCTAAAGGCGATGCAGGTTCCGAATTATACGTGGGGAGAAGCGGTCCGACACTCGACATTCTTAATTAATCGGGTCCCAACCCGAGCACTAGAACGTTTCAAGAAAAAGAAACCGATTATTGAGCACGTTCGAGTATTTGGGTGTGTGGCGTATGCTAAGGTTGATAGTGTACACCTAAAGAAACTTGATGACAGGTCGAGACAACTCGTTTATCTCGGGTCGGAGACGAATTCAAAAGCTTACCGTCTTTACGACCCGAACACCTGGAAAATTGTTGTTAGCCAGGATGTTGTGTTTGATGAAAATAAAGGGTGGAATTGGGTAAAGAAAGTCGAGACGAATGACTACGAGCCGGATATGTTCACTATGGTTTGGGGGGGGGTGCAGTTGACAATAGAACTGGTCAAATCGAACCCACTTTTGAAGACACGTCTAGAAACAACCCGAATAGCCCGAGCTCCGAAACTCCATCGTCGGTTCAACCTGAGTCCAGTGGTTCAGTTGAGCCGATTCATAACGAGCCTGCTTCCTCAGCTCACTCGCAAGTTCAGTCGACGAGTAATGGGTCGCAAGTCCATTCGGGTGAACCGAGGCCCAAACAGGTCTAAGGCGTTCAACCCGAGTTTCAGTTTTACCAAGAAGGTTGCAAGAAGATTACGTGCTACAGGTTAGTTCTGATTATGAGCAATTACTCTTAGAAGCAAGTGGTGAACCGAGTAACTATTTTGAGGCTAAGTCGAACCAAGAATGGTTTCGTGCCATGAATGCCAAGATCGATTCGGTAAATAAAAACGAGACGTGGAAGTTAGTTGAACTTCCAAGGGGTGCTAAATGTATCGGGTTGAAGTGGATATTCAAAATTAAAAGAAATGCGGATGGAACGATAAACAAGTACAAAGCTCGGTTGGTTGCAAAGGGTTACGTGCAACAACCCGGGATCGACTTTGATGATGTTTTCGCTCTGGTAGCCCGAATCGAGACTGTTCGGCTACTAATCGCATTAGCCGCATCTAATGGGTGGGAAATCCACCATCTTGATGTGAAAACGGCTTTTCTGCATGGTGAATTGAAAGAAGTTGTGTTCGTTTCACAACCCGAAGGATACGAAAAGAAAGGCGAGGAGGCAAAAGTTTACAAGTTGTCAAAGGCCTTGTACGGGTTGAGGCAAGCTCCTCGAGCTTGGAACACAAAGCACGATAACATCCTTAGAGCTATGAAGTTTAAAAAATGTTCCAAGGAACAGTCGGTTTACCGAAAGTCGAGTGGGAAACATTTTTTAATTGTAGCCGTTTATGTTGATGATTTGTCTGTGACAGGTACAAGCTCAAGTATTATTTCCGAGTTCAAGAAGGGTATGTCGACCAAGTTTGAAATGTCGGATCTCGGGAAGTTAACCTACTATCTTGGAATCGAAGTATTCCAACGAGAGGACGGGATAGTAATTTCACAAGAAGGATATGCCAAGCTAATTTTGAAGGAGACTGGCATGAAAAACTGTAATTCGGCTCAAGTCCCAATGGATCATGGTATGAAATATTCGAAAGCCGAGAATGAGGTCGAACTAGATGCAACCGAGTATCAAAAGATGGTGGGTTGCTTACGGTATTTATTACACACTCGTCTGGATATGGCGTACTCTGTGGGTATTGTTAGTCGATACATGCAAAGTCCACGTGAATCTCATGGTATGGCAATACGACATATTTTGAGATATTTGAAGAAAACGACAAGTTACGGGATCAAGTATGGGAAGAACGGGCCAAGACAACTTGTCGGGTATAGTGATAGTAGTCACAACATAAATGAGGATGATGGTAGAAGCACCATCGGGCACGTGTTCTATTATAGGCAATCTCCAATTACATGTTGCTCACAAAAGCAAGCTACAGTTGCACTTTCGTCGTGTGAAGACGAGTACATGGCGACGTCGGCAGCCTCGTGTCAAGCTGTGTGTCTCCGAGAGTTGTTGAGCGAGTTGATTGGAGAAGAATTGCAGAAAGTTGTATTGAAGATCGATAACACATCTGCAATTGCCCTCGTGAAAAATCCGGTTTTTCACAATCGAACAAAGCATACAAAATCCCGTTTTCATTTTATTCGAGATTGCTACAATGATGGCGAGGTTGATGTTGAGCACATTAGCGGGAAAGAGCAACGAGCCGATATCCTCACTAAAGCCCTCGCAAGAATCAAGTTCACGGAGATGCGCGAGTTACTTGGAGTTGAAGACCTCCCGAAATCCGACTCGGAAATTAGTGGGGTGAATGATGGAAATTAATTAACCGAGTCGGGCCTATTGGGTCCGGGCCTAAGTATCTCATTAAGTTGTATGGGGTTAAGGGGCTTTAGGGTTTAATTGAGATAACTTGTTAGCCAAGTTGGGTTAGCACTATAAATACATCAACCAACTTAAGGTTATGTATTATGAAAGTAATTATAAACAGGTTTTTTAAGTTATAGTTTCCTGGTTATAATAAAAGTCAGATTATTCTATATTGTTTGTTAATATCGTTTATCAATCTAGATTATTTTGGGTATGCTAGTTATTTTTTTCAAATTTATTTCCAAACATATTGGTATAAACATATAGCATATGTTTTGTAAGAACAATTAATGTATGTACTTGACTACTAACATTTTGAACAAGCATTGCATCATAATTGACTTTTGAAAGATTTTCCTTTTATAAAATAACGCGTTATGGGTCATAATTGTGAAATCTTAGTACTTGGTTTTAAACATTTGACTTTGTAAAACAATTTAAAGACTTCGGTATCCATTACATATTAATGTTTGCTTAAGCAATAGCTATGAACATCATGAATGCTACATATTGTGATTCCGTCTTGACAGGATGTGACAAATTGGTAGCGGAACCAACGACTATGATAAACACAGAATGTGACAAATTGATATCGGAACAATGAATATAATGAACAGGATGCCTTAGCAAGCCTAGACAATAGCCAAATGACTCGTCAAAAATTATTTTCATTGCATACGTATTTACATAACTTATGATATATTATATGGATATCGTTGTCACGTCGCTTCTAACTCATCCCCTGTGTATACCCTACCAGATGATGTTGAGAACCTGCATGCGGATATATGGTGAGCATGAGAAACGACTTAGAGCTTAACTGTCAGGCAATGTTCACTTTGAATGAGAGGGTTATTGAAGCTGAGAAACACGTTGATTTCGATAGAGATGCGTACTATAGTTAGTACCTTGTTTGCTTGAGTCGCCATTTTTATTGCCGTGTTTTCTCACTTTTTCTGTTAAACCTATTTGGGTGGGTTGTGCTCATATAATGTTGTATGATGAAAATTTATATTGATGAGGCTATTTAACCTCATCCATTTTATACCTTTTGCACGAACTCAAAAACTAGAAGAGAACCTCTATCAATATGCAACACCCCGCTAGTTTAACCACATTCCTATGATTCACTTGCGTAAGAATAACTTTGTTGATAAATTCTTCTAATTGGCGTTCGTCAGCTAGCTTTGATTTCTTAGCAGTCACCTGGCATGCCTTTGTACACGCCTTTGTACGCTCTGCCAAATCCACTATACGCCTTCCCAAATCCACAGCTCTTTAACATGAAACCCTCCATCATCATCTTAGGCCACATATGAGCTCTTCAAATCACAGCAAGCAATACTGTTTTCTATAATGCTATAATTATGAAAGTAGTCTAATCCACTAGAGGTAACAGATATGGTTTGCACCACTATCCTGCCTTCAAAGTCCTTTGGTCGACCTGGTGGTGTTGAGTTCGGTGATGGCATTGGCAGGTCACCATCGGTTGCAGAATACAACATCATCCTCAACAATTGAGATCCAAGATCTGTAATATAATTTTGTAGAAAACAATATATATTAGGTTAGGCTTGTTTCGAATAGCAAAAGAGTTTCAATATGAATCTCAATTAGGGTTTATAATATTTGTATTACATTAAAATTATTAAAAATAAAGATTAAAAAAACAACAATTAGGGGTGTGCAAGAAACCGAAAAAACCGATCCGAAACCGAAAAAACCGAAAAATCCAAACTGAAAAAACCGAACATAAACAAAAACCAACAGTTTGGTTTTATGTCTTGTATAAACCGAACTAACGATTCAGTTTTAGTTTTGCTTGTAATAAAAAACAAAAAAACCAAACCAAATTTTTGAACTTTTACTTTTATACTTTACTTTAAGCAAGTTATATAAGAATTTAATATAAATATGTAACTTCAATACTTTTTTATACTTTAGTTTAAGTAATTTATAAGAATTCAAAATAAATATTTAACTTGTAACTCAAATAATTTTGGTCAAATATATGATAACAATTAACAAAATTATTCATAACTAAATTCATAATTCATTATTTTCGGTCTAAAATTTTCAATCTCAAATAGATAAAGCCAAAAAAACGAAACCAAACCGAAACCAAAACAAAAACCGAATAACCGAAATCGAAAAAACCAAAACCAAACGGTTTCAAAAATCCAAAAACCGAAGTTTTGATTTTAGCCCAACGAACTGAACCGCACCACGCACACCCCTAACAACACCAACCTAGATCTGTACGAAGTAAGAAATGAAATTAAGAAAGTCACTCAATTAGGGTTTATAATACTTGAATTAGATTTCAAAAAAATCTATTGGAAGTAAGAAGTTAAAAGAGAGAAATTCACATAATATGGCCAATGGTAGAAAATCAACGGCAATAGATGTGAGAGGAAATGGTTTCTGAAAGTTGAAGAGAAAGACAAAAACATAAAGTGATGAGGCTATTTAACATTTTAAGAGCTTCTCAGATGATTCCTGAAACTTTAAGGGTTCAACCTAACTTTGTTTTTTACTTGTTATTTTAATAAGGGAAAATTCTTAAAATACGTATTTATAAAAACAAATTTTAAATTTTAGGTATCATTTTAAATAATTTCAGAATTAGGTATTATAAACTATTCGTGATAAGTAGATTATGTTAACACACAAGTAATTTGCTGTAACTCCCTGGCTTAAACGGAAACGCTTGAGTGTGACGTACAGATTGCTCAAACATATGAGACACTATTAAGTGACAATATTATCATTAATTAATTTAAACATCAAATACACAAGCTTGAAAATAAAGAATACAAGGAAATTTAAATACAACTAAACAATTTGCCCATTTGTTTAAATAACTCAAGTCTAGTGTCTTCTTCAAGTATCATCTTCTAATACTTGTACCTGTAGCATATGTATAAAATAATATCAACTAACTAAATAGTTGGTGAGTTCACACAGTTTGATATAATGCTTAAAAACCATACAATTCATGAAACTTGTAAAAAACGAAAATAAGGGTTAATTCTTTACACTCGAATCATGGTCCTGAGTGTAAAGAATAAACGAAGGTCCTTTCCAGTTGGGGACAACCAACGTATTCGGATAATGAGACCATTTTCCACTCGAAACAAAATGGTCCTGAGTGCAAAGGGGGGGGGGGACGTATGATCATACTTATTCAAACCACCACTTGAAATTGAAATCAACGCAATTAAGCAAGTAAACACACAAGTCCACATAGTGAATTGTAGTTTGTAAGCGAAATCATATTGCTTTGAATTTGTAAAAATACATATGCTGCACCCAAAAGTAATAAAAGATTAAAAAAAGGGTGTGAGAAACTCACCTCGAAATCAAAGATAACTTGTAATAAAAGCCGAAAACACAATAACGAAAACAAAGCAACCAAACTTCACGAACTATAATTAAAAACAAAACAAACTCTAACTAACAGATTGTAAAGTTAAGAAATGGTTTTAGAAAATATGCATTATTTTATTAGCATTTTATTATTTTTATGCATTTGGTAATAAAACATTATTTTTGAGCTTTAACGAAATTTTAACAAACTAGATATTATTTTAACTAATTTTTAATTAATAATTTAATACAATTATAAAATATATAATATTTGCGAATTACGGCCTTTAATGATAGTTTTAACTCGAAATTGATTATGTTAATGAATTATAAAGGTTAACGAAATCAAAGTATAAAGTTAACGAAAAGAGATTATAATATAATTTTATTAAAATGTTATCTCTATTAATAATTTATTATTGATATGAGAATTTAATTATATTTACGAAGTACGAACTTTAATGAGATCTTGAAAACTATTTATCTTAGCTATTTAACGAAACGAAATTTTTAACAAAATTTAACGTTTATGAAAAAGATTAGTTCTTGTATGGAAATTGGTAAATTATACTTGTACTAAATTTATTAAAATAATTTTATTTAATCTATTAAACCTTAATTTGATATTGAAAAATGGTTCTATTTAATTTAGAAAATCTTTATTTGATTTTTATAGTAATGAAAAGTAAACAAAAAAAAAACTGTCCAGACCCGGGTTGTTTGGACCACACGAAGAAAGTTAACCACTTGGAGTGAGCTATTAGTTGATTTAGTAATGGAAAAGAATATATATATATATATATACACACATATATATATATATATATACATATATATATATAGGGGTGGGTTCTAGTGAAAACTTCTCTAAAGAAAACTTAAAAACTACTAAAAAATTCTAAAAAACTATTTTTAACTTTTTTTAAAAATGTTTTATTGAAGTTTATTTTTTTCCATTATTCTTATATGTTGTTATTGGTTAAAAAAAAACTTGTCGGTAACCTCGTCGGTATAGTGCGCATGTATAATAGTGTGTTTGCATATATGCAAAAGTGTTTGTATTGCATAGAATACCACACTATTGCACATATTTGATACACACTATTGTATATATGCAATATAAGAATAAAACACACATCGAATACACATTAGTACGTATGTGTAATACAACATTAATGCACATGTGCATCACATCGACTTTTATTTTATTATTTTTTTTTTCCATATAATACAACACTACTACACATATACAATACACAAATATTAAATATATGTAATAAAACACTATTAAACTCAAAAATACATAGTAATACACATGTGTAATACAACGGTATCGCACAGTAATACGTATGTGCATTACAGCGGGTTTTTTTTTGTTTTTTTTAATATTTTCGAGTGAAATATAAGAATAATGGCTAAAACAGAATTTTGAAAATATTTTTTTATGTTTAATTAAAAATAATTCTTTAGGAGTTTTTTAGTTTTCTCTCTAAAGATGAGTTTTCTCTTGATCATCTCCCTATATATATATATATATATATATTATATATATATGGAAAAGTTAACGTACAAATTAAATTAACATGTTAATTGTGATAATCAAATAGAGTAATTACGTATACAAGTAGAGCAATTATGTAATTGCATCATCGAGTAATTACATGATTACTCTATGATACAATTACATAATTGATCTACTTGTATATATAATTACTCTATTTGATTCTCACAATTAGCACGTTAATTTCATTTGTATTTGATCCAAACCCTATATATATACTTATATTAAACTTCATCTTCTTCCTAATAACACCCTAGATTTAATCTATTAATTTATACCATGTTTGATTAAATCAAGTTAGGGGTTTTGATCTTTGGCTTGAAACGATCATAATGCATATAATAGTTACCTTGTAATGTTATAATTTGACGGTGAACGAGGGCTCGCGGGAATAACGAACTTGACAAAATTAATACAGGATTTAGGGAGCAAGTGTGATGAAATTATTGATATGGCCGAGTTTAGTTGTTTATTTGGATTTTATTTAAAGGACGAATTGGAACATTAATCGTTAAATGATCGTTATTGCCATTAACTATATTTTTGGCCATTCACGGGTTTAAATCACCCATTAAAGCTCGTTATTACATGTTTTGATCGATGATAAACGTTAGTCGTTGGTGAAGATAGCTGTTACGAGACTTTAATTGCGTTTTTATGCGTTTTTATTGGGTTTTAAGGAGGCTGCCGGAGTTTGCGGGGGTTGCCGGACGGCGGCTGGAATCCCCTGCCGAGAAAACATGGAAGGGAGAAGGGGGCTGGGTATTGATTTAATATAATAATAATTTAGTTTAAATGAATTTTCACTTTTGACCCCTATACTTTGAAGTTTGATTTAAATCAGATTATAAACTATATTAGCATTATAGACCTTATACTTTGAAATGCGTTAGAGATGAAATAATAGTTAGAAAATTTGGATAATTTTTATATTATACACGTGTATGAGGATCGTTTAAATAATAACTTTAATCCTCGGAGTTTCGATAATTGAACAAAATGAATAATAAACGAACGAACAATAACCGTAAATCATCATGAATATCAGATTAACGATGAACACGAATACATTGAAACGTCAAAACGGGTCGGTTTAACAAATACAAGTTCAAATTCAAATTCAAATAAGCGTTAACGAATGCCACATGAAATGAAACTTGAGAATATTAATGATATATATTTATTTATATATATATATTTATAAACAAAACCGAAAATTCAAAATGGGTCGGGTTTTCGAGTTTGAAAAGTAACGAATGTTGCATTTGTAGAGCCAATTAAAGCATGTCACGTGGCCATTAACTAACCATGGTGATTGTAGCACCTCGGCTTTAAGCGGAATACGCCCAGGTGTAACGTGCAAATCATTCATAAGCTCTTAACGCTATTAAAGTGACATTAATTATATTTAATTCGTTTCATATCATCAAAAGTACACACATTGTTCATAAATAAAAGAAAACAATAACACTTCATCGAAAAGGTAAACAGGTTCTTTATATCAAATATCCTAAGGCATACTAATGATCTTCGTCCTTAGCACAACATTGGTTTAACCTGTAACACATTAAAAATAATATATTTTGTCAACAATTAAGTTGGTGAGTTTTCATAAGTTTTTGCGTATACATGTATACAAAACTCACGATTCAATGATCGTCATACAATAAATATTTAAGTGTAAAGTAAATGAAATCAAATAGTGTCGTCCTCCCGTTCATTTAACCGAAGCCGTTAAAGTCGGGGAAATGAAAACCACCTTACGTAAACAACCGAAGTTGTAACAGCCCAGCTTCCGCCGCACCATAATATTGTCCGCTTTGGCCGGGACGTACCAACATCGCCTCATGGATTTGCTTTTGGTTGCCTAGGTGGAAACTTCCCAGGAGGTCACCCACCCTGATACTACTCCCACCTGAGCACGCTTAACTGCGGAGTTCTCCTCTCATCCACTACCATTAAGTGCCCAAAACGCGTTATGATAGAGAATGTATCCACCTCCTTATAAAGAAGGCTTAGTTCTCTTCCCCAACCGATGTGGGATGTCACAATCCACCCCCCTTAGGGGTCCAGCGACCTCGCGGGACCTGGCACCACCGATCCGGCCCTGGCTCTGATACCATCTGTAATAGCCTAGCTACTGCCGCACCATAATATTGTCCGCTTTGGCCGGGACGTACCACCATCACCTCACGGATTTGCTTTTGGTTGCCCAAGTGGAGACTTCCCAGGAGGTCACCCATCCTGATACTACTCCCACCTGAGCACGCTTAACTGTGGAGTTCTCCTCTCATCCACTACCATTAAGCTCCCAAAACGCATTATGATAGGGAAGGTATCCACCTCCTTATAAAGAAGGCTTAGTTCTCCTCCCCAACCAATGTGGGATGCCATAGAAGTCGTAACGTTAGACGGCACGGGTACGTCCCGTCGGACCCTCCCATTATGTGTATACGTTTGCGTAACTTCCACCATAAAAAGAATAAACACGTTGCAAGCAAGTTCACGTATAATCATAAACAATATGCACGAATAATATTAACATGTACGATATAAGTGAATCGGTTTGTAAACAAGAACATAACTAACGAAAGAAAAACTTATGACGTGCTACCCCCAAAATATTATAAAGCGTTAAAATGGGGTTGTGAAGAACTCACATGGAATTAGGAATGCGGTAATGAGAAGACGGTAAAGATTAGAGTAAGCTAGTTGGTCCGGAAAGAATTTCCGACAATTTGTCCTTTAATGATGAAGAATTAAACAAGATTGATAGACTAGGGTTTCGGCTCAAGGGTGAGATCAAACAAGTCCAAGAACTGATTCAATGATGCAATTAGGATGGGGCTTGGGTTCGTAGTGTGCTAGAGAGTGTGAAGGACCAGTTAATTGCGTTATAACCGAGTATTTATAGGCTAACGAGTTCAAGTTCAGTCCGTAGATTAAGTTAGTGAAATTGATTCATAATTGATTTGTTTGGCTGTCAATTTAACTAGTATACTATAACAAGATGGAGCGTGGTGATTAATAATCAATCAATCCCGGATTTTATGGGTCAACAGAAGCAAAACAGGAAGGTGGGGGTGGGGTGTCGTCGGTGGTGATGGGGAAGAGAAGAAAGGGGGGAAAAGGTTTTATTATTTTGCAATATAGTCCCTTGTGTTTGGTTGTTGGTTAGAAGAGGTAAGATCTTTGTTGTAGGGGTTTAATTTGCATATAACTAATACTTTGAAGGCCTTGTTAACTAATGACAATACGAGTGACGTGTAAAGACAAAACAAAAATAATAAAAAAAATAAATTCAACGATTCTTATTAGTTATGAAAATCCGATTTCAAACGGATAATAAAATAAATACAAATATTAAAAAAAAAGACGAATGTCACAGCATTCCCAACTTTTAGAAAATTTCGTCCCGAAATTAGGAATTAACATATGTAGAAAAAAGATGCGGATACTTAGTCTTCATTTGGTCTTCACGCTCCCAAGTGAATTCTGCACCGCGCTTAGACTCCCAACAAACCTTGACCAAAGGGATTCGGCTACACTTGGTTTCCTTATCCATTCGATCCATTATTTCCACCGGTCTCTCAACGAAGTGCATTGTCTTATCGATACGCACTTCGTCAAGAGGTTTATGAAGGTTCTCATTAGCTAAACACTTTCGAAGATTTGAAACATGAAACAGGGGATGAATGCCTTTGAGTTCTTGCGGAAGCTCGAGGCGATAGGCTACATCTTCGTTTCGTTCAGGAATCTTAAATGGGCCAACAAAACGGGGTGCTAGTTTACCCTTCATACCGAAATGGACCACTCATTTCCAAGATTAAACCTTGATGAGGACAAGGTCACCAACTTGGAATTCCAAGGGTCGTTGTCGCTTATCAGCATAAGACTTTTGGCGACTTCTAGCAGCAAGTAGGTTATTACAAATTTGACCAATTTTGTCGGTGGTCTCTTGTACAATTTTGGGTTCGGTGAGCTGGGATTCACCGATCTCGTTCCAACAAATAGGAGAACGACATTTGCGGCCGTAGAGTGCTTCGAATGGAGCCATTTTGATGCTCGAGTGGTAACTATTGTTGTACGAGAACTCAAACAACGGGAGATGAGTGTCCCAATTACCACCAAAGTCGAGTACACAAGTTCTTAGCATATCCTCAAGGGTTTGAATGGTTAGTTCCGATTGACCATCCGTTTGAGGATGATAGGCGGTGTTAAGATCTAAACGGGTTCCCAAAGTGATTTGAAGCGATTTCCAAAAGTGGGTCACAAAATGACCATCACGGTCAGAGATGATACTCAAAGGTATACCATGGCGATAAACAATCTCGTTGACATAGATTTGAGCGAGCTGATTGATTGGAAGTTTCTCTCGAATGTGAATGAAATGGGCTGGCTTGGTTAATCGATCGACGATTACCCAAATGCTATCTGCTGCCTTTTTGTGGTTGGAAGTTTTGTGACGAAGTCCATCGCTATGTTCTCCCACTTCCAAACCGGAATAATAGGTTGCACGAGCAAACCAGAACAGCCTTTACTTTGGCACATGTTAGACATTTCTCAACATAGATAGCGATATATTTCTTCATGTCGGGCCACCAGAAAGTAGTACGAAGTACATCTTATCTACACCGGGGTGGACAGAATATCGTGACTTGTGAGCTTCGTCATGATAACTCTGCGAAGATTGTCACAATCTGGGACCCAAAGACGATTAATAAGGTAAAGCAAACCATCACGCTTGGCTTCGAGTTGGAGTTCAGCACCACACGACATCTCTTTGTGCATATTTCTTTCGGTGACCGAGATGTGTTGGGCTTCAAGGATACGTAGCTGAAGGTCGGTTGGAATAACAACGCTTTGGAGAAGAATGCTCTTAACATGGGTTTTGCGACTAAGGGCATCAGCCACTATGTTTTCTTTACCGGGATTGTAACGTATTTCGCAATCGTAGTCGCTAAGGAATTCGGCCCATCGTCGTTGCCTCATATTTAAATCCTTTTGGTCGAAAATGTGTTGGAGGCTTTTGTGGTCGGTAAACACCACAAATTTCCTTCCATACAATAGTGTCTCCATATTTTCAACGCTAATACAACAACACCAAGCTTAAGGTCATGTGTCGTATAATTCTTCTCGTGAACCTTTAGTTGTCGTGACGCATAGGCGATAACCTTGCCTCATTGCATGAGAGCGCATCCGAGACCTTGATTCGAGGCATCACAATAGACAACAAAATCCTCGTTTCCTTCGAGAAGGGCTAGGATAGGAGTGTCACAAAGCATATGCTTTAAGGTTTGGAAGGCTTCATCTTGCTTAGCCCCCCACTCGTAAGGTTTACCCTTATTAGTTAAGGCGGTGAGAGGCAAAGCAATTTTGGAAAAGTTTAAAATGAAACAGCGGTAATAACCGGCAAGAAAGGATCGAACTTTCGTGGGTGAAGTCGGAGTCTTCCAGTTTTTAACAGCTTCGATTTTAACGGGGTCGACATGAATGCCTTTTTTGTTAACGATGTGACCAAGGAATTGGACTAAGTTTAACCAGAACTCACATTTGGAAATCTTGGCAAAAAGTTGCTCTTTTTTTAATAATTCGAGGATATCATTCAAATGCTTTTCATGTTCAACTTTAGATTTCGAGTAAATGAGGATGTCGTCGATGAACATGATCACAAACTTATCAAGATAAGGTTTGCACACGCGGTTCATGAGGCCCTACCGTAGGTGCATTGGTCAAGTCGAATGGCATAACCATAAACTCATAATGACCGTAGCGAGTTCGAAAGGCTGTTTTTGTATATCATCCTCATGAATGCGCAATTGGTGATAACCCGAACGCAGATCGATTTTTGAAAAGCAAGATGCGCCTTGAATTTGATCGAAAAGGTCGTCAATTCTTGGCAAAGGGTAACGGTTCTTAATCGTGAGTTTGTTGAGTTCATGATAGTCGATACACATTCGAAAAGAACCATCCTTCTTTTTAACGAAAAGAACAGGTGCGACCAAAGGTGACGAACTTGGGCGAATGAAACCCTTGTTGGAGAGTTCTTGGAGTTGACTCGCCAGTTCTTGCATTTCCGTAGGTGCGAGACGATAGGGAGCTTTGGAGACATGATTCACACCGGGCACGAGATCAATACGAAACTCCACGAGTAGGAGGTAAACCAGAAACGTCATCAGGGAAAACTTCGGGAAAATCGCGAACCACAGGAATTTCTTTTGTTGTCTTTTTTTCTGGTTTCTTTTCCATGACGTTGGCAAGGAAAGCAACATACTTTTTACGTAAGTATTTTTGGGCCTGGGTACACGACATAAGTTTGAGCCCTTTGGAAGGCTTTTCACCGAAAATACGCAACATTCGATCGTCATCAAGTGGAATCCGAATATACTTTTCAAAGCACACGATTTCGGCACGGTGTTGAGCTAACCAATCCATGCCTACTATGATATCGAAACTCCAGAGTTGCATAGGAATGAGGTCGATGGAGAAATCATAGTCCTTGCGACTTCAACCGTAAAGGATTTTTCGAGCTTGGAACGAGACGAAGAAAGCATAGGCTCAATATCGAATGACACAAAACTCATATCGGCACCGGTATCAAATAAAATGGATGCATATACATTATTAACCAAGAACGTACTGTTCACCACATCGTTGTTATGCTGAGCTTTATTTGCATTGATCACATATGCCCTCCCACGAGCATTGGGGACGGCTGGTGCAGCTTGAGAAGTTGAGGCTTGGTTGGCTTGAACCGGTTGAATAACTTGATTTGCCATGATCTGCGGAACTGGGGGTTGATAAGCCTGAACTTGATAGGCTTGAGCAAGATACACCGGCTGAGCGACCATTTGGACCTGATATGCAAGTCAAGGACACGCGTTGCGGAAATGACTAGGATCTCTACAATTGAAACAGGCTCTTGGGGTGGGGTAAGCTTGAGCTTGAGTTTGAAACGATTTTGGTTGAAGGTGTGGGGAGTACGGGGTGGCTTGGTGAGGGTTGGTTGGGTACGCATGAATTCAAAACATGCACCTAGTAGGTGTCCGTAACGGCCACAATGGGTGCATTGATGGCAAGGGATGCCGAGTTTATAGTGTCGATGGCAGATTTGGCAAAATATGTGAGGACCATGGTAAGGTTTCTTTGGAGGGGGAGTTTGAAGGTTTTGGGTTTGGGTTTGTGGGTATTTGAGTTGTGGTGGGTTTGGTTGGGTTAAGGCATAGTTTTGCTTTCGCTTCTTGGAGTGGTTGTTGTTGTTGTAGCGATTTGGTTTGGGTGTGGCTTCGGCCTTGATCTCTTTGGAAGGTTCGGCCTCGGTTTTCTCAGTGGCCTTCTTGATGCCTTTGAGGGTTCTTGCCTTGACGTGGTTGTCAGACAAGGATGCAGCAAGGACAGTAGCCTCTCGAAGAGTTTTAGGAGCACTACTTTGAACTGAATCTTGGATTTGCCTTGGTAGACCCCGAATATACTTTCTAATCCCATGAGAGAGAGAGGAGTGACAAGATGTGGACCAGGATGCTAAGCTCGTTGAAGCGAGTGGTGTAGGTAACGTTATCACCACCCTCTTGTTTGAGGTTCCAAAATTTAACTTCCAGGTTCATAAGTTCATTGGGTTGACAGAATTCAGCATTCATGATTTCCTTTAGTTCTTCCCATTGCAAGGCCATGGCTACATTAGCACCACGGGTGTATTTTTCTTGCACCCACCAAGTTAGGGCTCTTTTCTCGAAGGCACTCGAAGCAAAGCGTGTCTTCTTGTCATTGGGACATTCGATATGGAGGAAAGTACTCTCCATACATAGGTACATTGCAGTAGGGCAATGGCACCTTCAGAGCCATCGAACTTAGAAGGTTTCTCATCGGTGAAGGTCTTATAGCGACAAGAGTTGGAGTTTGAACCCGAAGCAGCTGCGTTCGAAATGGTAGCAATGATTTGGTGCATTTGAGCCACCATTTCCGGGAGCACAGCAGCCATTTTCTTAGATATCCGGGCTATCATCTTGCGGTTAGAGGCTCCAGAAGGACGACGGTTGAGGTAATGGGAAGACATTCTGCGAACAACCGTAATAAGAATCGTGAGTCTTGGAATCGTGTATGGTGTAAGGGGTCATGTTAATGTTGGTTAAATATGAAAACTTGTAAAAATAAAATAAGCGTTGTGTGGAACTTAGATGTTTCATGAACCGCCATGGACTCTTATGTTCCAGCACAAAAATCAAATTTCGAAACTAAATCAAACCAAAAGCTGGGTATTCGTGTATCACCACGACTTGACAGACTTTCGGTTAAAACACATTGTAAAGCATTGAAGATCGGAGTCACACGTCGCATGAATCACCATGACGTGTATGACATCCTAAGGAGTGTAACCATATCCTTATCACAAAGAGGACATGATCACGTTTGAAAACATAAAGTTGTGGTTCGTATGGCGTTTGGTGTGGTACGCATTGGCTTAGGGTTTCTTGCCCTTTCCGAACTCTCTAGTTAAGCAACCGGGTCCGCGTCTGATTGGATATATGCGCATTGCTTATTCTTAGGTTTCATGAACCTTGGTGTCAAGAGTTCAAAAAACAAGCACGTCCCTCCTACAGTTACTACATACCTGCCACGTAAAACCATCTTTATGAACAAAAATATCGAAAAACCGAAATAAAATTGATTGAAAAAATATTTTGAAAATATTTGTTTTAGGCCTAAACCTTGGAGTTTGTGTGTGAATATGTGTATTGGCGACGCTATGAAATGTTATAAATTCGAGCGTATGAATGGAACTTTAATATAAGTGTAGGCACCTAGCACATAGAGTATTCATGCAGTTTGGGCCCTAAAATAAACTATAACTATACTAGGCCGATACGTCTAACAACCTATCTTATAGTTACGGCTTTGATACCAATCTGTAACACCCCTGATTTAAGCGGAATACGCTCGGGTGTAACATACAGATCATTCATAAGCTCGTAACGCTATTAAAGCGACATTAATTATATTTAATTCATTTCATATCATCAAAAGTACATGTAACAACTCGGTTTTTCCATGAACTAATTTATATCTATTACCCGACCCGTTTTAGGTTCGGGAAATATTAACACTGAAAAGTATCACGTTTATCGAGTAATTATTATATAATTTATATTTGATTATTATATTTATTTAATATATAGTTAACTTTGGAAAATGTACATTTATAACCCTAAACTTATGTTTTAACCTGTAATGTATTCACTCATAAACTTCAGGGACTAAACTGAGATATATTCAAAAGATTTTATTAATATTTTACCCTAATCCAATTCAGTAACCCGTATCCATTTACCAAAATTGTGACCCAATTGTTACTTGATCCTTAATCTTCGTCCTATAATCAAACTTGATCTTCCTATATCGTTCCTATAATTTAGACCGTCCTAATCCCTAACATAATTAGGTAATAGTATCATAAATCGATTGTAATTCTAAAATAAACGAACCCGTTTTAGGCCCAACTCGTGAGTTGTTATCTAATAATAATAATATTTCAATTAAATGCGTCTGCACTTCCTTTATAACCCGACGATCAAAACCCCTAAACTTAATTGCATCGATTGTGGCCGTAATCCCCCTGTTCGATTCCTGTTCTCGCCGTCGCGAAGGATGTGCCGTTCTCCCTGATTTCATCATCAACCAAGGTAATTAAAACATGTATTCTGCTCGTCTATCACCAGTAAATGTAAGCCCTAACATTAATTCAACGAACCCTTAACGGAATCATCAATTGCATAAGTTAGGGGTTATGATCAAACCAGTCCTGATTTGTTTCTGTATATGTTACATCGTTTATAAATCATAACCAACTTACACCCTAGCACAGTTGGCTAGGGTGTATGTGTTAAACCTGTAAGCCGACCATTTGCCCGGGTTCGAGTCCCAGCTAACCCGTTTTTGGTATTTTATTTTTTTTAGTTGTATAAACTTGTTTTTAATGGTTTATAATATATTATAAATTTATAATTAATATTAAATGTTAAATAAACAATATTTTATTTAACCGATATCATAAAGTAAACGTTTCGAGTCAATTAACCTCATTACAAATTTTCATATATATATATATATATATATATATATATATATATATATCGTATTAATAATAAACCGTTATTATTTTATTAAAACCCGACACCAATATTGAAATTTCTCAAACGTCTTTATAAATTTGCTCATATTTATTATATATATATATATATGTATATATATATATGTATTATTTGTTTTAAACAAAATTATAATAAACGTATAAAATGGGTTAAAAGTGTTAATATATTTTTACTATCGGATTTCATTAAAAATTCCAAGATATAAATTACGATAATTATCTATTTAAACGTTTATTATTATAGTAGATCTCGACTCATATTTATTTAAGCTAATTATTCGTAAACCCGATTGTTATGACAAACAATGATTCTTATAATTGAGTACTAACAATAATTCTTAGGGAGCAATCGTTTAATCTATAACGTACCCAATCATAAATATAACTCAAATCATATTGAAATCCTAAATTCGTTATACGTATTATATCATTTGTAATTCACTCATAATATTATTTAATTAGGATCCTTGTCGGTAATTCTCGAAGAGCGTGATTTTCACTTTCTTGTCGTAATCATTCCCGTTTGGCTTATTCGATCCGGTGAGTTTATCATTTCCCAATTTTACCAACTTTTCTAAACGTTTTTGGGACATATGCGTACCTATCCATATTTCATACTATATATATATACATATATATATATATATATTCAAGCAAATACATACGTGTAATTGTGAGTGACTTAATCAAACATACGTGTTACTTGTGTTACCATCAATCATTCGTAAATTGGGATTACTATTCAATCATTCGTATAGTGGGTGTTTCCGCTGGTGACCAACGCCCGATTCGCTTGGCAACGGTCTACATGCTTGTTTATGATTTGATTATATTTACCGCACTTATCACGTTATGCTTATTTATATTGTTGTGTCAAAACTAGTGATATTTATGTTGATAAAATCCATTTTTATACGCATATGTAGGTTGCTTGTATTGAATATTGAAGTTTGGACATGTAGACAAGACCTTAGGATATAATCAAGTTAAACTTTATTTGAGCTTATATCTGTATATTTAAATTTTTTATTGTATTTGGATATCATGTGTATAATTGAAATAAAGTAATTAATTAGATATTGTCACATTCATATTATGATAGTATCTTCGAGCTGTGAGCAATTGGATCATGCCCCGACATTTCCGCCTTATGTTGGGATGTGGCATATTGGTATCAGAGCTGAAGGTTATAAGATAGGTCGTTAGAAATTGTCCTAGACATATGCATAGGACCCTATACGTGCTTATCTGAACTGCCTTATGTGCTATTTAATAAATTGTTTACAGCTTGCTTAGATTAATTATTTTGTTGTACTTATCTTATTTATTTATTGAACACACACAAATTCCAAGGCTATGTCTCACATTCAAAATATTTTTCTAAATCTTTTATTTTGGGTAGATTATCTTTTATCGTGGGAAATTCTTTAAGAATTCCCGTGTTTTGTTGTTTCCTTCACCTTGAAGCGTGGGGGTTTGACAAATGTCATACAACCATAACTTCAAGTGGTACCCGTAATCGGCTAAACAGTTGCGTGGTAAACATAACTGGCTAAACGGTTATACATCTAAATTATGTTTTTAGTTATTTTTAAGTTTATTTAATTCATTGATTCGATATTTAGTTGAGTTGGTTAAATGCGATGTAACGCACATGGTCCGAACAACTCCATTGATTCGATAATTCGTTAATTAGCTGGGTCAGTTAAATGCCATGTATACGCTCATGGGCTGACCAACTCAATTGTTTATTACTCGTTGTTTGAATTGGGCCAACAAATTGCCATGGAACGCCCATGGGAGGCTAATTCACAAACTTTATGTTACTTTATCTAGTTGGGCCATTCAAATTGCCATGGAAAGCTCATGGGAGGTCAACTAGTTTGATACGCTTGATTATTTATTCTTGGAAAATCTTATAAACACTATTCATTTACTTAAATGCTTCAAACTCATAAATATTATTTTAAATCCCGACTCGTCCTCCGTAACAACCTAGGTAAATCCCACATCGGCCGTGGATAGGAGAGATCCTTGGTTCATAAGTAAATGCCCCGCCTCTTAAACCACCAACGCATTTTGAGCTTAATAGTAGTGGACGAGAGGAGAGATCCACAGTTAAGCGTGCTCAAGTGGTAAAGCGGACGAGAGGAGAGACCCACTCTTTATGGGCAAAGCGGAAAATGCGGCTCAACTTCAAAATATCAACTCCAATGGATCCACTACTTCGGCAACACCAGACAATTACCACTACAAGAACTTCACAAGTGCTAAACCCCCTTCTTATCTTGGCGAGGAGAATGCTACTAAGCTCCTTCACTGGTTTGAAAAATGGAGAACAAGTTTATCCACTGCGAATGTCCAGAAGATAAGCGTACTAGGTTCACCTCGAGCATCTTTGAAGAACGAGCTCTTACTTGGTGGAACTCTTATAAAGCCCTACAGGGTGTTGAAGAAGTTTTGGCTATGTCTTGGGAAGAACTCAAGGATGCAATGAAGAGGGAGTTTTGTCCCGAGCATGAACTGCAAAGGCTCGAGACTGAGTTTTGGGAGCTTAAACAAATCGGTGGTGACAATTCAGCCTACTCAAATCGTTTTAAGGAACTTAGCCTGATAGTACCTCACCTTGTGACTCCTTTGGATCATGGTATTAGAAAGTACATTCGTGGATTGCCGACGATTTTCCGTGATGCTGTGGTTAGTCGAAACCCTTTCTCAATCTAGGAAGCTATTACTCTTGCTGCTTCACTGTTTGATGATCATGTTAGAAATGGAGTCCTGCCTAGTAAGGATGCTAAACCTACCCTTGACAACTCTAAAACTGATTCCTCAACCGATGTTAAGGCCGAACCCAAATCCACTAGTAACCTTTCTCGCCACAAACGTAAAGCCAACCACCACAACTATGTTGTTAACAAAGCCAACCCACAATCCTCCAACCAAGATGCTCCTAACAAGAAGAACTATACGGGACCTTTTCCGTTATGCTCTGTTTGCAACTACCATCACCTGCCTCAATCCCCATGTCGCTTGTGCACCAATTGCAACCGTTATGGTCACTTTGCTAACAATTGTCGTGCATCGTCCGATACTCAAACTACCCCACCTACTCAACCCGGTGTTCCTAAAACCCGTATTTGCTATAATTGTGGAGATCCTAGTCATCTTTGCAATGCGTGCCCTCGACTTATTCATGCACATCAAGCTCAAGCTATGCCTACCCCCTACTACACCACTGATGCACATCAAGTCCTAACTCATTAACCATATCCACTGCAAGCTTCTATCTGTTGGACTCGGTATGGCCAAGACACATATTGTTATTGATGTGGCTAATGCGTTATAATCTAAGGCAGGTCATACCCAATAACAAGCTAGACAAACAACAATTATATTTGTTTATGTATGATATTATCATAAGTAAATGAATATTAACACTTGCATTATTTGAAACTTACTTGCGAATTGAATAGATCATATGGTTGATTTATACTTTGAGAGAGAGCATTTCATAGTGTTATTTAAATGCTTAAGTAACAATATGAGAAAAATTGTTACCTAGCATGTTGCCCATATTGTGTTAATTTTATAACACAATGTAATATGTTTTATAACTATATTAATGGAAGGTTATAAAATATAATAATAATAATAATAATAATAATAATAATAACAACAACAAAGAAGGAAGTGGCCGGCCACCCCCCCCCCCCCTCTCTTTCTCTTGTATTGTTTTATTATTAATTCAAATGATAGTGGGTACATGCATAGCTTTTGATTGGATAATGTGTGAGGTTCCATTTGAAAGACTACAACTCTCTCTTTCTCTCATAATTGTTTTTCACAAGTCACAAAATTTCTCTACTCTCTCCCTCTCTTCTTTGAATTCGGCCAAACAAGGAGGATTTGTCAAGTGTAAATCCTAGCTAGATAAGGGTGTTTGTTGAAGGCTTGGGGTATACAAGCTTGAGGAACTTCCATATTGAAGCTCTTGCCTTTCTTTAGTCATCTCCTTCATCCGGTTCTTGATTTTGAAAGGTAGCCTTAACATGCATGGACTTATAGTGGCATGCATGTGATTATTAGTATGTATTTTGTATTTGGATCCGGACTTGGGTATTGCATGTGTAAAATTGGTTTTATACATATCATATTAACAAGATTTAAAACTAATTTCCGCTGCGTTTTCATAAAAGTAAGGTTTTATAACTTTGATAATCTTGTTAAAACCCAACAATGGCATCAAGAGCCACTTATACGGATGCATGCTTCATTACACCCAAAAATTTTCGGGTTTATGGTGGGGTTTACCATTTGGCCAAAAATTTTAGGGGTTTTGGTTACCCCTTGGTTTTTCAAGATTATACTTTACATGTATGTGGTAATCTTGAAAAACTAAGTCATTTGGATGATTGTTTATTTTGTTTGGACAAAAACCCAAAACTTTCGGTTTGGTTTTGATATGGCCGAAAGTTTTAGGGAAAGGGGAACCATTTTTGGTCATTGTGCTATTGCATATATGGATATGTGTTAGATGTTCATAACCTAGCCATGGCCTTGGGTTTGATTGAATGTTTGTGTTGTTGTGTTTGTTCATTCAAGTGGTTGTTTGTTCATTCGATATGGTTGTAATATTTTATTTGGGTTGTGTAATCTATTTATTTATTTCATCTGGTTTGTAATAATAAGTAGATTAGATGCATTTCTTTTACTAGGAAAAAATGTATTAGGATATATTTTGTAAAAGAAGATGCATGGAAGGAAACCTAAATAAAGTGATGTAGACCACAACACGGGGGGTGAACACTTGGAACATTTGGATGCGGGATCAAGTGGGAGTTCACCGACACAAGCACATCTCTTTTTGGGTCCCTTAGGAGAGACTTTTTGGCACACTTGTTTCGGTCAACAAGTGTAGTCAATATTAGGAGGCTATGGTTATGAACTTATGGTTGTGTGTTTTATGCTTGTGTGGTTGATTTACTTTTGTTTGTGTTATTGCAATATGTTTGCTAACAACTTAAAATCATCAACTAGCATAAAATTGGTTCCTTAGAAATCGTTAGGTAATAAAATTGGTTTTATTAAAGTCTAATGATTTCACAATAAAATGGGTTTTCTTAATAGGAACTTTGAAAATGGGTTTTCAACTAACTACCATACATTTGAATGCATGCAAATGGATGGTACATAAATTGTTTTCCAATCTAGAATTTAGAAAATGAAAATCCCTTTTTTTAATAAGTCAAACACCATCCTTTTATACAACACTCGAATCACTTGGGAACTCGGTATGGGATACAGATTACCTATCCATGATGGAGGAAACTTGTGAGTTTGAGGTGGGTTTACCATATTTGTGGGATAAAGGTCATCTAACCACTTGTATGTGTAAACTCACATGTGTGTATAAGTAGGACGACTTAAATTGGAAACCATGTGAATAGGGTCACCGAAGCATGGCATACAATGGTGTTGATGGGATTAAACATGCCAACTAAACATAAGATGTTTGACTGATCTCATAAAACTAGAAGTTGCAAAGGGTTGCAATTGTCAAACGTTGACTACCTTGTTAATTTAAATAGTAGGATAAAGGTCACCTAACTACTATTTGAATGTAACGTTGGGTTCTAGATTTTAATCATTAATTATCTAGGAGACATAAAAGGTATTAACGATTAAAATTAATTATCGATATCGAAAATACTAAAATTGAGCTTTGTTATATTTATAGATGGCCGCAATCAACAGTTCACCAAACGTTATTTTCCCACGCGTTAATAACCTATCACTAAGATCTATTCTCGATAAGGATTGTCTAAACTATAACAACTTTATGGATTGGTATCGAAACATGAGAATCGTTCTCAAGCAAGAAAAGAAATACTACGTATTAGAGGATCCTATTCCTGATGAACCTAGCATTGACGATGCCAATAACCATAACGATTGGGTAAAACACAACGAGGATTCGGTGCAAGTTTCGTGCCTCGTGTTGGGAACTATGATTCCCGAGATTCAAAAGGATTTTGAACTTCATGGGGCATACGACATGATCACCCAACTTAAGGAAATGTTCCTTACACAAGCTAGGGTGGAACGCTTCGAAACGGTTTGAGCGCTTCATGGATGTCGTATGGAAGAAACCCAATCCGTTTCCTCCTATGTGCTTAAGATGAAAAGCCACATTGATCGTCTCAAGCGCCTTAATTGTCCCGTCTTAAAAGAGTTAGCCACGGATTTGATCCTAAATAGGCTAACCAAGAAGTTTGAGACTTTTGTTATGAACTATAACATGAATGGGTGGGACTAGAGCATTGGTGAGCTTCATGCAATGCTCAAGACAGCCGAGACGGGAATGGGTAAGAAGGTTTTACCCATTCTCATGATCAATGAAGGAGGAAATAGGAAGAGGCATCACCCGAAACCCAAGGCAAAGGTTGCCAAAGGAAAATGACAAGTCAATGGCAAGTTCAAGGGAAAGGCAAAAGCGGAACCACCCAAACCGAAAGAGAAAAGGGCAAAGGTTTGAGCGGAGGATCCGTGCTTTGGATGTGGGGAGATAGGGCATTGGATGAGGAATTTTCCAACCATTTAAAAGAGTTGAAAGCTAAGAGGGATGCGGGCCAAACCTCGGGTACAACTTTCATGATTCATATTGATCTTATTATTGTTTCCTCAAACACATGGGTATTGGATACCGGATGTGGAAATCATATTTGAAATTTGTTGCAGGGTTCAAAGGAAATAATGGATTCAAGAAAGGAGATACAAGTCTCTTCATGGGCAATGGAGCAAAGGTTGTTGTCAAAGCTCGAGAAGACTTTATTTTGAAGCTTTCAAATGGTTTGGAAGTTATTTTGAAAGACATTTTATATGCTCCTAGTTTAACTAGGAATATAATCTCCGTTTCTTTGTTAAGACAATGTGGGTTTGATCTAATGTTTGTAGACAATGGTATTTGTGTTTTCATGAATAATGTCTTTTATTTTAAAGCAATGACGTCTAATGGCATTTATGAATTAGTTCATGATAACACGTCCTTTGATAACATGTTGTACCAATCAAGCACCAAAAGACTCAAAATGGATTTAAGTAAGACTTATCTTTGGCATTGTCTCCTTGGTTACATAAACAAAGATCGCATACATACACTTCAAAAGAATGGTCTTTTGGAATCAACTGAAGATGATTCATTTGATAAATGCGAGTCTTGTATGTTGGGAAAAATGACCGAGGACCATTTTAGTGGAACAAACGAAAGGGCAAAAGACTTATTAGTTATCATACATTCGGATGTATGTGGTCCTTTTAAGGCAATGACAAGGAATGGTGAAAGATACTTCATTACCTTTATCGACGATTATAGTCGTTATGGGTATGTGTACTTGTTAAGACACAAAGATGAAGCTTTTGAAATGTTCAAAATCTTCCAAAATGAAGTACAAAATCAACTCGATAAAACCATCAAAGTACTTCGTTCGGATAGAGGAGGTGAATACCTAAGTGATGCTTTCCAATTATCTTAGGAGTTGTAGGATCATCTCACAACTTACTCCACCCGGAACACCACAACACAATGATATGTCTGAAAGGAGGAATCGAACTCTATTGGATATGGTTCGATCTATGATGACTAGAAGCACATTGCCTCTATCATTTTGGGGTTTCGCTTTACTCTCTGCGGCCCGTATTCTAAATATGGCCCCAACCAAGATAGTGGACAAGACACTTTTGAAATACGGAATGGAAGGGCTCCACCGTTATCATATGTAAAGGTATGGGGTTGTGAGGCTTATGTCAAGAACAACACCCAAAACAAACTTGAAAGTCGATCCACTAGTGTATCTTTGTAGGATATCCCAAAGATTATATGGGATATTATTTCTACAACCCAACCGAGCAAAAGGTATTCGTTGCTCGAAAGGCCGAGTTCTTGGAAACTACGTTCCTTATGGAAGGTACTAGTAGAACGGTGGAACTCGAGGAGGATCGAGAACCACAAGACGATACACGTTTGGTTGATACTAGCACTCAACAAGAGGTTGTTGAGAATGATCAAACGGTTGATCAAGACACATAAAACGTTCACAAATCCAGTAGAATTAGTCACCCACCTGAAAGATTTGGATTTTTCATGGATGGATGCTATGTGGTAGATTCGGATGAACCCACCACATACCGTGATGCAATGTCACAATCCGATTGTGACAAATGGCTAAAAGCCATGAACGTTGAGATGCAATCCATGCATGACAACCAAGTATGGGATTTGGTTGTACCACCTCTTAATTCCAAATTGGTTGGACGTAAGTGGGTTTTCAAGAAGAAAATCGATATGCATGGAAACTTGGATACTTATAAGGCAAGACTTGTAGCAAAAGGTTTCACTCAAACTCAAGGGGTTAACTATGATGAAACTTTTTCTCCCGTAGCAATGCTAAAGTCTATTAGGATATTGTTTGCCATAGCCGCACATTATGACTATGAGATATGGCAAATGGATGTCAAAACCGCTTTTCTAAATGGGCATCTTGAGGAAGATGTCTATATGGTTCAACCCGAAGGTTTTGTCGATCCACAACATCCTAATAAAGTATGCAAGTTAAAAAAATCAATCTATGGATTGAAGCAAGCATATAGAAGTTGGAATCATCGTTTTGATGAAGAAGTTAAGAAATTTGGATTCATCAAGAATGGTGATGAAGCTTGTGTGTATAAGAAAGCTAGTGGGAGCATCATCACTTTCTTAGTATTGTATGTTGATGACATACTACTATTTGGAATGACATTCCAACCATGGAAGGTGTAAAAGCATGGCTTAGAAGTTGTTTTTCCATCAAAGATCTCAGTGAAGCCGCCTACATTTTGGGAATAAAGGTCTATAGGGATAGATCAAGGCGGTTAATAGGTTTAAACTAAAGTACATACATTGAAAAAATATTGAAAAGGTTCAAGATGGAGAACTCTAAGAGAGGTTTGTGTGACATTTGAGACAAAACCGTATACACCTCAGTATTTACAAACCGAATAAGCGATTAAATGCTTATTACGTAACGAACGAACGATTAACCGAACGGGTCTGGTTATGACCCAGGTATCCCGGGGGGGGCATCTATAAGTGATATAAGATTAATATATGCTAACATATTAATATTATGGCTTTAGTTCGATAGCAAACAAGTTAAACGAAACATGCTCGTTTAACTACCCGTTATAGATTTAAACGCGAAAGAGAGTTACAAAACAAGCATTGTATCATCCGTTAAGCCGAAAAAGATTTACAAAACACTTAGTGGGAATGTTTTAAGCGATCCGTGAAAATATTTTTGATTTTTACAAACGTATAGTATGTTTTCATAAATTTATACAAAAATAGCCGAAAAACACTCGATTTCGCACTGTTTGTCGTACCCGATAATTTTTTTGTGCCAAGAACCGAACCCAAATTAAATTTTGACTTGGCTTTTCACTTCTGGGCACGCAAAAAGAGGCATGTGAAATAAAATAGGCCAAGGGACCTTTGTTAGTTGACTTGCAGTCGCAAGGGGTTTACCCCCTCCCCCCCCCCCCCCCCCCCCCCACACCAAGGTTTCCTTTATGTATATCTTATAAACAAGATATTTTATGCATCAATTCTATCCAAATATGGAACTTCCCCATCGGTTCTTCATAAATCCATCATCAACACAAGGTGATTTTACTTTTTTTCATCCATTTAAACATGATTTAATCATGATTAATCTTATATAAACATAGTTTAATTACCAAAAATCATTCTTAACCATGCAAAAATCATAAAAATGATCCAAGAACATGTTTTGATCATACATATGGTTAGACACCTGGTTTGATAGTTTTTTTGACCATAAGCACGGATTAGAGGGTTTAAACGACGTTTTTACGGATCAAAAGTTTGGTTTAATACCCTAGCCGAAACCCTAAGTTAAGAGGCTGCCATGTTGATGAAACTTGCTTTTTTTGTGATATAGGACCTGTATCTAGCTTGCATAGAAGCACAAGAACCCGAAAACTTGATTACAATGGCGAAAACGAACCAAAACTGCTAAGGTAATACCGAATCACTCGATTACGGGCTGTTTAGGATTCGATTGTGATGTTCATATTTTTAGGTCATGAAATTTTACACGGACATCAGGAACCATATCATTAAGTCCCTGTTCAAATTTTGTAATTTTTCGACCATCCGAGAATATTTGGCGAATTTATTACTGAATTGGGACGTTTATTTGGGAAAAATAGTTAAAATGCTTGAAAAATAATGAAATATTATGGGAATTATCTAAGTGCTAACACACGAAAGTCCCCACTAACACAGTGATTAACTTCGAACCGGTGGCTTGTGAATAGTACTATTGGTTTGACAAACCCAAACGGAGCTGGCACGGTTTGCCGAGACATAAAACCATTTGCACATAACCATAATCATACAAACACACTATGTAGTGTTAGACATAGCTACTCGGGGCATGTTGTGGGCGGAAAGGGGGCCACAGTGGTTTATTGAGCGTGGGAAATGGAGGCAAACAGCACGAACAGTCAAGGCTTCACTATAGCTTAGCATAACTACATCATAAACATACAAACAAAAGTACTTGTGAACGTACATACATACATACTTGCATATTTACAAGCTGTGATTGTTGTACGCACAACTGATTTCTTGAAACTCACCAACTATTTGTAGTTGACCCGTTTTAACATGTTTTTCAGGTATACCAGATTTGGACTAGAAAGTCAATGTGCTACGTGTTTGAATTGTGATCAATGCTGGGTGAATTGATGCAAGTGTACTAGTAAGAAGTAAAGCTGCTTAATGGGCTGGATTTAGTTTGTATCACCTAGTTGTAAACAAAGTTAGATCGATATAAAATATCGTAAACTAGTTTGTATTATTCTTTATAAACAACGTGGTTGACACTAGAGGTGTCTGTTACATTTTCGTTTTACGCTTCTGCAAATCGCTCAACGGGGTGTGACAGTTTGGTACCTATTCAAAGAGGAACGATATCGAGTTCATCTCAATGTCCAAGCTCAAAGGAAGAGCAAGATAAAATGAGTGGAATCCCATACGCATCGGCTATTGGATCCATCATGTATGCAATGATATGCACTAGACCGGATGTGTCATATGCATTAAGCATGACAAGTAGATACCAACAAAATCCGGGAAGTAGCCATTGGATGGCGGTTAAGAGTATATTGAAATACCTTAGAAGGACTAATGACATGTTTCTAATATACGGTTCGGGTGAGAAGGAACTCGTTGTAAAGGGTTACACGAATGAGAGTTTCCAAACCAATCGAGATGATTCTCGATCACAATCGGGATATGTTTTCGTTATGAATGGTGGGGCAGTCTCTTGGAAGAGCTCGAAACAAGATGTGGTAGCATTGTCCACCACGGAATCGGAATACATCGCCGCCTCATTGGCAGCTCAAGAAGCTACGTGGATAAGGAAATTCATTGCCGATCTAGGGGTGGTCCGTAATATTCATGACCCTCTAGAGATCTTTTGTGACGAGGGTGCGATTGCTCAAATCAAAGAACCTCGTGCACATCAAAAGACAAGGCACATTGAGCGGAGATTCAACTGCATAAGGGATGAAGTTGAAAAGGGAAAGATATGTATTCGCAAAGTTCACACCGATCAAAACATTGTGGATCCACTCACGAAGCTCCTTGAAAGGCCAAAGCATGAAGGTCACACTTGTGCTTTAGGACTTCGATATTCTAGTGATTGGATATGATCAAATTTTGTATTTGGATATCGGAACAATTGTTATTTTCGCTCATTCATATGATTATGACTTTTGAGTTATGTTCCATTTTAGCATGTTTAAATCCATGAATAAGTTAATTGTTCTAAATGTCCATAGTCTCTCATATTTGTGGGAACAAGTATGAAGGTAAGACTATTATGAACTAGGATTGGTGGATATTCATAAGGTATGAATATAGAGAAAAAGGTTGTTGCCAAGGTTCATAGATATTTATGGGATATAAATATTGGACTGACCCGCTCTCAAATGTTACTACATGGAATCCTTGTGATTGATCATAAGTAAATTTGAGTAAAAGCGAATATCAAAGTATCACTCTGTGTCTCTGGATTTGACATGACATCTGAGACAAAAGGATAAATGATAGATTCACCTAATCATTTCAAGTTAGGGACTTGAAGAGGATGATGTTATTGAATGGCACTTCGTCATGCGTATTAGGGGTAGTAAAACGTAGTTAGACAGTATTTGCTACTTGTATCAATCTTCTATGTATCTTGTGTAAGTGGGAGATTGTTGGACTCGGTCTGCCCAAGACACACATTATTATTGATGTGGCTAGTGCATTATGATCCAAGTCCGGTCATACCCAATAACAAGCTAGACAAACACCAATTATATTTATTTATATATGATATGATCATAAGTAAATGAATATTAACACTTGCGTTATTTGGAATGCGGTTTCTAAATACATTGTACTTGTGAATTGAATAGATCATATGGATGATTTATACTTTGAGAGAGAGCATTCCATAGTGTTA
Source organism: Bidens hawaiensis (assembly GCF_021521415.1). Lineage (NCBI taxonomy): Eukaryota > Viridiplantae > Streptophyta > Magnoliopsida > Asterales > Asteraceae > Bidens > Bidens hawaiensis. The sequence goes on from NW_027496632.1 coordinate 158,488, forward strand.
TTTAAATGGTTAAGTAACAATATGAGAAAAATTGTTACCTGGCATGTTGCCCATATTGTGTTAATTTTATAACACAATGTAATATGTTTTATAACTACATTAATGGAAGGTTATAAAAAATAATAATAACAATAACAAAGAAGGAAGGGGCCGGCCACCCCCCCCCCCCTCTTTCTCTTGTATTATTTTATAATTAATTCAAATGATAGTGGGTACATGCATAGCTTTTGATTGGATAATGTGTGAGGTGCCATTTGAAAGACTACAACTCTCTCTTTCTCTCATAATTGTTTTTCACAAGTCACAAAATTTCTCTCCTCTCTCCCTCTCTTCTTTGAATTCGGCCAAACAATAAGGAATAAGGAGGATTTTTCAAGTGTAAATCCTAGCTAGATAAGGGTGTTTGTTGAAGGCTTGGGGTATACAAGCTTGAGGAACTTCCATATTGAAGCTCTTGCCTTTCTTTAGTCATCTCCTTCATCCGGTTCTTGATTTTGAAAAGTAGCCTTAACATGCATGGACTTATAGTGACATGCATGTGATTATTAGTATGTATTTCGTATTTGGATCCGGGCTTGGGTTTTGCATGTGTAAAATTGATTTTATACATATCATATTAATAAGATTTAAAACTAATTTCCACTGCGTTTTCATAAAAGTAAGGTTTTATGACTTTGATAATCTTGTTAAAACCCAACAATGGCGTCAAGAGCCACTTATACGGATGCATGCTTCATTACACCCAAAAATTTTCGGGTTTATGGTGGGGTTTACCATTTGGCCGAAAATTTTAGGGGTTTTGGTTACCCCTTGGTTTTTCAAGATTATACTTTACATGCATGTGGTAATCTTGAAAAACTAAGTCATTTGGATGATTGTTTATTTTGTTTGGACAAAAACCCGAAACATTCGGTTTGGTTTTGATATGGCCGAAAGTTTTAGGGAAAGGGGAACCATTTTTGGTCATTGTGCTATTGCATATATGGATATGTGTTAGATATTCATAACCTAGCCATGGACTTGTGTTTGGTTGAATGTTTGTGTTGTTGTGTTTGTTCATTCAAGTGGTTGTTTGTTCATTCGATATGGTTGTAATATTTTATTTGGGTTGTGTAATATATTTATTTATTTCATCTAGTTTGTAATAATAAGTAGATTAGATGCATTTCTTTTACTAGGAAAAAATGTATTAGGATATATTTTGTAAAAGAAGATGCATGGAAGGAAACCCAAATAAAGTGATGGAGACCACAACATGGGGGTGAACACTTGGAACATTTGGATGCGGGATCAAGTGGGAGTTCACCGACACAAGCACATCTCTTTTTGGGTCCCTTAGGAGAGACTTTTTGACACACTTGGGTTTTGCATCCAGGCTTGTCATATTAACAAGATTTAAAACTAATTTCCGCTGCGTTTTCATAAAAGTAAGTTTTTACGACTTTGATAATCTTGTTAAAACCCAACACTATCACCACCATGACCCCACCTTATCAAACTCCCTACCCACAAGCTCAAGTTTACCCAACTCACTTCAACCCAGCCCCACTTATGCAAGTTGTTCAAGTTCAACCTACCCAAGCTATCCCAAACCCATCTACCGCTACTGCTCAAGTCATCATGGATCCAAGTACCTCAAGTGCTCCAAGTCAAGGGAATCAAGCCAACCGTAAATGAAGATCTTCGAACACTTTGAAGTTTTATTGCATTATTTATTTCCATTTTAAGACTATCCTATCTTATCTGTTTTTGCATCGTCTCGACTCTTTGGTTATTTTGTGACGTTTGGTGATTTTAAGTTGAACTATGTTGCACGTTTCATCTTATGAATGACGTTTCCTATTATACTTTGTTAGGTTTTGTACTCTTACCTTATCTTATTTCTATCCATCATAATTCATTATGGCGTCTGTCTCAAGAAGTCCATTTTCTTTCAATCTTCTAAATTTTTCTCTTAATAATCAAAAGATTTACTAAGGATTACATGGTTATTAATCAAACTTGGACATTTATCACCTTTTGAATTTTAAAATTATCAAAATGTTTGTTTCTTTCAAAATGAGGATTTTAAATGTTTTATAACACACATGATGAAACGAGTTATGTGTACCATCCGACGATGAGAATAATTATGGTCAGGAACATAATTATCCAAGTCCTCGCATGGAAATCATAACGCGTATAATTGTGTGTCATGATTTAGAACCTAAGGTAGCTTGAGTAACGGTACGAATGATGAGATGATAAAGACATGGTGGATACGCCACTGGTACATCCTATATATAAGTGCCCTTATCGGATTGTCATTTGAAGCGTTGCTTCGGTTATTCAAAGTTCTATGTTATGATATTTTTCTTTAAAAGTGTAATTGTTTTCAAAACAATAATGTTGTGGAAAAACCGAGTTGTTACAGTCTCCCCTACTTTATATCTATTACCCGACCCGTTTTATGAAAAACCGATTTGTTACAGTCTCCCCTACTCGGTTTTTCCACATACTAATTTATATCTATTACCCGACCCGTTTTAGGTTCGGGAAATATTAACATTGAAAATAATCGCGTTTATCGAGTAATTATTATATAATTTATATTTGATTATTATATTTATTTAATATATAGTTAACTTTGAAAAATGTACATTTTTAACCCTAAACTTTTGTTTTAACCTGTAATGTATTCACTATAAACTTCAGGGACTAAACTGAGATATATTCAAAAGATTTTATTAATCTTTTACCCAAATCCAATAAACTAATTCAGTAACCTGTATCCATTTACCAAAATTGTAACCCGATTGTTACTTGATCCTTAATCTTCGTCCTATAATCAAAATTGATCTTCCAATATCGTTCCTATAATTTAAACCGTCCTAATCCCTAACATAATTAGGTAATAGTAACATAAATCGATTGTAATTCTAAAAATAAACGAACCCGTTTTAAGCCCAACTCGTGAGTTGTTATCTAATCATAATAATAGTTTAATAAAACACGTCAACACCTCCTTTATAACCCGACGATCAAAACCCCTAAACTTAATTGCATCGATTTTGGTCGTAATCCCCCTGTTCTCGCCGTCGCGAAGGGTGTGCCGTTCTCCCTGATTTCATCGTCAACCAAGGTAATTAAAACATGTATTCTGCTCGTCTATACCAATAAACGTAAGCCCTAACATTAATTCAACGAACCCTTAACGGATTTATCAATTGCATAAGTTAGGATTTATGATCAAACTGGTCCTGATTTGTTTCTGTATATATTACATCGTTTATAAATCATAACCAACTGACACCCTAGCACAGTTGGCTAAGGTGTGTGTGTTAAACCTATGAGCCAGCCATTTGCCTGGGTTCGAGTCCCAGCTAACCCGTTTTTGGTATTTTATTTTTTTAGTTGCTTAAACTTGTTTTTAATGGTTTATAATATATTATAATTAATATTAAATATTAAATAAACAATATTTTATTAACCGAAATCATAAAGTAAACGTTTCGTGTCAATTAACCTCGTTACAAATTTTCGTGTGTGTGTGTGTGTATATGGGTGGGATCTAGAGAGAACTAGAGAACCAATAAAAATTATTTTTAACTTTTTCTAAAAAAAAATAATTTTCGGTTTTTTTTTTCTTTCCTCCTAATAAGATGATATTGTTCATAAAAAAACGGTCGATGTAATGCATATGTGCACTAATGTGTATTACATATATACAATAGTGTTTTATTGCATATAATACAACACAATTACATTATACAACACACTATTGAATATATGCAAATACAACACTAATAATTGTACTCAAAACACACTATCGCATATACGTAAGACAACACTAACGCACATATGCACTATATTGATTTTTTTGTATTTATAGATATAATATAACACTATTGCACTAATACAATACAACAAATTACATATATACTATTCAACATTATTGCACATATCAAAATACACACTAGTGCACATATGCAATAAAAAAAGTCGATGTATTGCATACGTGCACTACAACGACTTTTTTTTATTTTTTTATTTATTTTTATTTATTTTTGAGTGAATGGTAACAAAATATAAGAATAATGGCAAAAACAAAAATTCAAAAATATTTTTTTAATTAAATTAAAATATTTCTTTATTAGTTCTCTAGTTCTCTCTTTAAGAAGGAGTTCTCTCTTGATCTTCTCCCTATGTATGTATATATATATATATGCATGTATTATTTGTTTCAAACAAAAACTATAATAAACGTATTAAATGTGTTAAAAGTGTTAATATATTTTTACCATCAGATTTCATTAAAAATTCCAAGATATAAATTTTACGATAATTATCTATTTAAACGTTTATTATTATAGTAGATCTCAACTCATATTTATTAAAGCTAATTATTTGTAAACCCGATTTTTATGACAAACAATGATTCTTATAATTGAATAATAACAATAATCCTTAGGGAGCAATCGTTCAATCCATAACATACCCAATCATAAATATAACTCAAATCATATCGAAATCCTAAATTCGTTATACGTATTATATTATTTATAATTCACTCATAATATTATTTAATTAGGATCCTTGTCTGTAATTCTCAAAGAGCGTGATTTTCACTTTCTTGTCGTAATCATTCTCGTTTGGCTTATTCGATCTGGTGAGTTTATCATTCCCCTATTTTACAAACTTTTCTTAACGTTTTGGGGACATATGCGTACATATCCGTATTTCATACTATATATATATATATATATATTTAAACAAATGCATACGTGTAATTGTGAATGACTCAATCAAACATACGTGTTACTTGCTTACTTGTGTTACCATTCAATCATTCGTAAATTGGGATTACTATTCAATCATTCATATAGTGGGTGTTCCCGCTGGTGACCAACGCCCGATTCGCTTGGCAACGGTCTACATGCTTGCTTATGGTTTGATTATATTTACCGCACTTATCACGTTATGCTTATTTATATTGTTGTGTCAAAACTAGTGATATTCTCACTCAACTTTATATTGACAAAATCCATTTTTATACGCATAATCAAGTTAATCATTATTTGAAGTTTGGACATATAGACAAGACCTTAGGATATAATCAAGTTAATCTTTATTTGAGCTTATATATGTATATTAAAATTGTTTAATGTATTTCGATATTGTGTGTATAATTGAAATACAATAATTAATTAGATATTGTCACATTCATATTATGATAGTATCTTCGAGCTATGAGCAATCGGATCACGCCCTGACATTTCCGTCTTAGGTTGAGGTGTGACAGTACACACATTGTTCATAAATAAAAGAAAAAAATAACACTTCATCGAAAAAGTAAACAAGTTCTTTATTTCAAATATCCTAAGGCATACTAATGGTCTTCATCCTTAGCACACCATCGGTTCAACCTGTAACACGTTGAAAATAATATATTTTGTCAACAATTAAGTTGGTGAGTTTTCATAAGTTGTTGCGTATACATGTATACAAAACTCGCGATTCAATAATCGTCATATAATAAATATGCAAGTGTAAAGTAAATGAAATCAAACAGTTTCGTCCTCCCGTTCATTTAGTCGAAGCCGTTGAAGTCGGGGAAATGAAAACCACCTTACGTAAACAACCGAATTCGTAATGTTAGACGGCGCGGGTACGTCCCGTCGGACCCTCCCACTATGTGTATGCGTTTGCGTAACTTCCACCATAAAAACAATAAACACGTTGCAAGCAATTTCACGTATAATCATAAACAATATGCACGAATAATATTAACATGTACGATATAAGTGAATCGGTTTGTAAACAAGCACATAGCTAACGAAAGAAAAACTTATGACGTGCTACCCCCAAAATATTATAAAGCGTTAAAATGGGGTTATGAAGAACTCACATGGAATTAGGAATGCGGTAATGAGAAGACGGTAAAGATTAGAGTAAGCTAGTTGGTCCGGAAAGAATTCCCGACAATTTGTCCTTTAATGATGACGAATTAAACGAGATTGATATACTAAGGTTTCGGCTCAAGGGTGAGATCAAACAAGTCCAACAACTGATTCAACGATGCAATTAGGATGGGGCTTGGGTTCGCAGTGTTCTAGAGAGTGTGAGGGACCAGTTAATTGCGTTATAACCGAGTATTTATAGGCTAATGAGTTCAAGTTCAGTCCGTAAATTAAGTTAGTGAAATTGATTCAAAATTGATTGGTTTGGCTTTCAATTTAACAAGTATACTATAACAAGATGGAGCGTGGTGATTAATAATCAATCAATCACGGATTTTATGGGTCAATGCAAAACAGGAAGGTGGGGGTGGGGTGTCGACGGTGGTGACGGGGAAGAGAAGAAAAGGGGGAAAAGGTTTTATTATTTTGCAATATAGTCCCTTGTGTTTTGGTTGTTGGTTAGAAGAGGTAAGATCTTTGTTGTAGGGGTTTAATTTGCTTATAACTAATACTTTGATGGACTCGTTAACTAATGACAATGGAGTGACGTGTAAAGACAAAACAAAATAATAAAAAAATAAATTCGACGATTCTTATTAATTATGAAAATCCGATTACAAATGGATAATAAAAGAAATACAAATATTAAAAAAAAGACGAATGTCACAGTGATCATGTTCACTAATCATTTGGTCGCCATGACTAAAAAATTTGCATGCCTCGTATCAACACCCACAGGTACTTCATAAATCGTTTAGTCGCGACGAGTAGATTAAAATTTTCGAGACATGAGTAGTTTACTATACTAACCATGACGAGTTGTTTTGTTTACCAAATGCATCGAACCGATTAGTTTTACAAGAAACTAACCGGACCAGTTAGTGTAACACCCCGACTTAAGCGGAAACGCCCGAGTGTGACGTACATATTGCTCAAAACACATGTGACACTATTACGTGACAATATTACAATTAATTCATTTAAATCGTAAGTACACAAGTGTTCAAGTAAACAAATACATTCAAAGGAAATAAAAAACTAACATAAACTTGTCCATTATTTAAATATCCTAGTTCTAGTGTCTTCAACCGTATCATCCTCTAATAATCATACATGCAGCATATGTGTATATATATATATATAACTAATTGAATACTTGATGAGTTCACACAAATTTTATGTAAGTACGTAAAAGCCATACAATTCCAAGAACAAGTGTAATAATCACGCATGCAATGTCCTTTCCAGTCGATAAAAACCAACGTACTCGGATCGGGGTCCCTTTTCCACTCATAACAAAATGTTCCTGAGTGCAAAGAGGGCGTATGATCATACTTATTGAGGCAACTATGAGCTGGTATAACATATTAGTTAAAATAACATATGAAAATATGGTAATAATAATAATCCAAGAATAATTCCAGTGATTTGCATGAGAAAAGTTAATGAATAAATTATCTTGATTATGAATGTTTTAATGAGCATGCAATACTATAAGGGGGGTGAAAAATATAATTGCATAGAAATGATCACATAAAATACATGAAACGAAAATTGAGATTAATTAATAACATTAAAAAATATATAAATAAATAAAACAAAACCGAAAATTTAAAACGGATCGGATTTTCGGGTCTGAAAATTAGCGAATGTTACAGTTAGTTTGAAAGCTCAATTGGTCATTACGAGTAGATCTTGGTCAACGACTGGTTCTTCTGGTATACATTTCCTATACGATTAGTTTATTACCAATTAACTCGTCACGACTAGTTTGACCTTTACAATATACTCGTGGCATCTCGTTTAGTGATAATCCGATTTATTTCAATATATATATAAAAATATTAAGTAATCCCTTATTTTTATGTCATTATATATATATATATATATATATATATATATTATGTCATGCTCTTATTTTATGTGATTATCTATTTTTATGTCATTTTTAAAAAAAAAATTATGATGTAATAAAACCTATTCTTAATTTTAAATCATCTTTTATAAAAATTATTATGTCATGCCATCCATTTTTTGTGGTCCATTATTTTTTTGTTATTGTTTATAATAATTATTAGGGAAAAGTTAAAATACAAAGTGAGACAAAAATAAGAATGATGAAAAGAATTTGTGGCCACACAAAAAATACCTTAAAAAAAGTTTCAAAAATTAATTAAAAAAAATCATAACTCAAAATATAAATAAAAAAAAAACAAAATTGTTTCCCTCGTCATTCTCGTTCCAAAAAAAACAACTTGAAAAGACACAATGTAGAGACAAAAGACAAAATTACGAAAATGAACAAAAGACACAATTATAACTAAAAAAGACACAATAAATCGCAAAATATAACACAATTTTTATGTGATTATCTATTTTTATGTCATTTTTAAAAAAAAAATTATATATATATATATATATATATATATATATATATATATATATTATGCCATGCTCTTATTTAATGTGATTATCTATTTTTATGTCATTTTTTTTTTAAAAAATTATGATATAATAAAACCTATTCTTAATTTTAAATCATCTTTTATAAAAATTATTATGTCATGCCCCCCATTTTTTGTGGTCTCTTATTTTTTTGTTATTGTTTATAATAATTATTACGGAAAAGTTAAAATACAAAGTGAGACAAAAATAAGAATGATGAAAAGGATTTGTGGCCACACAAAAAACCCCTTAAAAAAAGTTTCAAAAATTAATAAAAAAAAAAATCATAACTCAAAATATAAATAAAAGATTAAAAAATAAAAAAAAACAAAATTGTTTCCCTCTTCATTCTCGTTCCAAAAAAAACAACTCGAAAAGACACAATACAGAAACAAAAGACACAATTACGAAAATGAACAAAAGACACAATTATAAATAAAAAAAGACACAATAAATCGCAAAATATAACACAATGCCGAACAAAATATAACACAATGTTGACTAATATAACTCAATATCATGAAAAAAAGACACAATGTCAAGGGAAAAAGACACAATCAATGACGAAAATTAACACAAAACACAATGATAAACAAAAAGACGTAATGATCTTTTTCCCTCAACATTGTGTTTGTGTGTGTTTTAAAACGAGAATGACAGTGGAAACATTTTTGTGTTTTTACTTTTTTTTGTTTTTAATTAAATTTTGAGTTATAATTTTTTTTGAAGGGTTTTTTTGTGTGGCTATAAATTCTTCTCATCCTTCTCATTTTTGTCTCCGTTTGTAGAATAACTTGACCCTAATTATTATATCATGTCTCATATTTTTTCATCCTATTTTTATGTCATATTTTATAAAAATATATAAAAAAACAAAATGTTAAATACTTTTAAGTGTTTAAGTATATTATAATTATGCCAATTTAATTTGAAAAAATTGCATCAATACAATTATACCACCATGTTAATTAAAGTTCGTAAATGGGAATTTGCAAATGAATTATATAGCTGCGGTTATTGGTTGTGTTCAATTTTTTTGAAAGTTGTATCATTTTTTTTTAATTATTTTATTATAGTAAATCATATATATTATATTTACAAATAAAATAATACAAAAAATTCATAAAATTAAACTAGTAACTTAATTACTAATAAAATTTTAAATTACATTTAGTTTATCTAATCTTTGAGAACAAAGTTGACTTCTCTAAATTTCATGATAATATTACACATGAAAACAAATATAAAATTACACGAATTTTGTATATAAAAATAGATATAAAAATAATGAATCACATAAAATAAGGACATGGCATAGTAATTTTGTTTAAAAATGGCAAAAAAATAAGGGATTACATAATATTTTTAAAAAAAAATAATAAACCAGATTACCACTAAAACGAGACGCCACGAGTAGATTGTAAGGTCAAACTAGTCACGATGAGTTAACTGGTAATAAACTACTCGTATAGGAAATGTATACCACAAGAGCTAGTCGTTGACCAAGATCTACTCGTAATAACTAATTGCGCTTTCCAACTAACATATCCAATTAGTTTCTTGTTAAACTAACCGGTTCGATGTATTTGGTAAACAAAACAACTTGTCATGGTTAATTTAGTAAACTACTCGTGTCTCGAAAAGTTGTAATCTACTCATCCCAACTAAACTATTTATGCAGTACTCGTGTGTGTTGATTACGAGGCATGCAACTTCTTTAGTTGTGACGACTAAATGATTAGTAAATATGCTCGTCACGGTTAGTGTATGGCCACGTGGCAACTTTTAGTTGGCTCTGCAAACTACTCGTGTGCTAACATAATTTACTTGTCACAACTAGTTTATAATACCTATTTCTGGAGTTTTTTGAAAATGTTTTCGTAAATTCCTATTTTGAGACTTTTCCCTTTTAATAATGTTTACAATCTTTATAAATTTTAGTTACGGAGTTTATTTTATAAAAGTAAAATCAACTTCAATAGAATATTAACGACGGAGTGGCAAGGAAGAAATCTGGTGTTTCATGTAATCCAGGTTCGATTCCCGTCCTCATCATTTTGTTTTGTCGGTACTAGGTGATGATGGCTTACTAGGCGAGTAGACGACGTTCATTAGTTGGATTCTTGAAGTGAACGAGTTTTACCTCACCGCACTGTTGTGTCTTCAGGAAAGTGTTCACATGTGTTGGCCTTAGGTTTTCCCCAGATCGAAAGACAAGTGTATCCCGATGTGATGAATTTAGCCAGTAGCCCATTTGAAGGTTTCGTTGGCCTTCAAAAAAAACTTTTATAGAATATTAGAATATCAAATTTATTGTAAACTAGTTAACTGTTTATAACAATAAGATAATTTTAAGAGTTTTCGATATATTTTATAACTACGGTTACAGAATGTAACCGGCAGCAACAGTCGGTAACTACAGAACTCACCACACCCAATCACTCTCACCACCATACAAATCGACAATCTCAAACTCCTCAACACCACCATCATATCAAAATTGATTTCAATGCTAGAGTGGACGGAATTTAAATAAATATTTTCACAGTTGACGGAATTTGAATAAATCCAACTTATAAGAAGAAATACAAAAATCTCGTCTCCTAAGAACAAATGTCTCTGAAATGCGTCTCCTAAGACGAAAATTAAAAAGCACATTTTCGTAGAATTTGAAAATATGTACGGTCCAGGTAGGAAACATAAAAAAACAGTCTTGGAAGACTGTCTTTTGAGAAGAAAAGTTAAGAAATAATATGGCATGCTCCCTCAATATTTTCAATAAACTTAGAATTTTCCATCAACATTTTCCCATATTTGGTCTGCTCCCTACATATTTTTAAGAGTTTGACCTGCTCACTCATAATTAATAAATTCTCCCAATGTATCTCCCAGTACAATTTTTTGGAAATAATCAACAATTTTAGGCTATTTTGAGGATTCTCTATCTAAACTTGAGCTATTATGGGAATTTTCTCAATTTTCACTTACAACCTTAATACCAAGAACATATAACTCTACCACAAAATCAAACCAATAAAAAAGGTTATATGTTCATTAGGGGTGAGCAGAAAACCAAATCGAAACCGAATTAACCGAAAAATCGAACCGAAGCATTAACCGGCGGTTAATTTTTTGTTTTTTTGAGAAACCGAAATTTCGGTTTCAATTCGGTTATCCATTTTAAAAAAACTGAAAAAAACCGAACCGAACCGATTGATGATGATAAACAATATCAAGAAGATGATGAATGGACTAAACTTTTAAGATAAATAAATATTACGATGAATGAAGATCGTGACTAAACTATTAATGCTTTTTAATTTGTAAACTCTATTTAGTAGCTTTGTATTCATATAGTTCTACGTAACACGTGCCTATTTTTGTCTTTTGAATTCAATATATATGTGGACTGTGATACTATACATTCTTATACAAGCTTAAAATATATATGCATTTTCATTTTTTTAATTTTTTTTTTTTTTGCAATGTCAACACATAATTGGAAAAAAAAAACCGAAAATAACCGAACCGAAACCGAAATTAACCCAAAACCGAAAAACCGGAAAACGAAAAACCGAACGGTTTACATATTAAAATAACCGGTTACTTCGGTTTCGGTTTGGGTTTCGCCTAATAACTGAACCGTGCTCAGCCCTAATGATCATTATCTACCATTTTAAGACCCACAAATCTAAAAAGTAAAACCCATTTTACAAGAAAAAATCTCATTTATAACCAACTAGTGTTTTACCCGGCGCGTTGCACTGGGACAGGTCGGTAAAACCTAGGCGGTGGTAAACCCAAGCATTGTCGGTCACAAGCGTTGAGGTGGTCGGTTTCGGTTACGTGCGTTATTGTACCGGAGGTAGAACAAAAAAAATTATATAAGCTGAGGTGAACCAATGGGGTGGCATCGGTCGGTAAAACTCGATCCTTGGTAAAACCCGACCGTTGTCGATCCCAAGTGTTTAGGTGGTTAGTCTACGCGCTTTTCGTCGATTTTCGTCATGTTCGTTACGATACCAGAACCAAAACATAATAAGCATTCTGTCGGTTTTCATTATATTTGTTACGAAAATGGAACTAAAACAAAACGCGTTGAGTTTGCGCGAGTTTTGTCAGTTTCTGTCACGATCGTTACAACACATGAACAAAAACAAAAAAATAAAAAATTGGCATTTAGTAGGTTTTCTTTACATTCGTTATAGACCGGAACTAAAAGAACAAAGTACAAGAAAAAAAACAAATTAAAAAAAACACAAAAAACCACCAATAAGATGCCGCAAAGTGGCCCATAATCGGGGCTTTGTGGCACCAAAGTTTCAAATTTTTATATATAATAATAAAGCTAATGCTAAAATCACTATAATCAACTTCATACCCTTACAGCCACAGGATCATGCCAAAAAACTTTCCTCCACCCACTACGGTAATACCCCATTGGGATTGGACTTGAATATGAGACCTTGAAGCCTCTAGCCCAACTCCTCACTTCTCCTCCAATGCCGATCGAGCTAAAGCTCATTAGCAAAACCAACCTCAAAGATAAGAATATATGAATTGTTAGAAAATATAAAAATAATTACAATCAAGGATATTCAAGGATATGCCAATTAACATCATTTCTTTATTTGGAGATTACAACACCAAAGCACCACCAAATTGCCAGCCACTTGTGACCGTTAGCTCCATCAATTAAGGGATTTCATTTTACTTTTTTATTGTATTTTCCATGATTAAGAATATGGTCCATATGTATTTATTTTCTTCTTTGGTCTCTGTAACAAATACACAATTAGTAGAAACTCAAATATTCTCTAATGTCCATTCAAAACATGGTATCAAAGCAGGTTATATGATCTTTAGATCTGCCTGCTCAGAACCAATTATCATCTATCAATTTTCAATCTCATTAAACCTGAATTTCTTTCAGACAACTTGCACCAAACCTATTTTTTTTCAGCCATTCAACCATTTAGCCCGCGTTCAAACCTCATGTCCGGGAACAATAATAATGACGACCTCGCATTACAAATTACCAACCTACTCAAAAATGGTCTAAACAGCCAAAATCAACCTCAAAAACAAAACCTTTCCGATAGCTTGAAAATTAGTCTAAGCTAAACAGCCAAAACTATGCGTTGTGGGCTCGAATGATTCGGGTCGCCATCGGAGGGAAATCAAAATCTCTTTTGAGTCAGTTATCGGGAAACCCGGCACCACCGGAACCTACCGATGAAATGTATGAACAATGGGAACAAGACAATTTAGTCGTGTTCTCTTGGTTAATACAAAATATCGAACCCGATCTTGCAAGCAACCTAACCGAATTCCCACGGCAAAAACTTTGTGGGATGCCTTGGTGATCACTTACAGTAGCGGAAAGGATAAATTACAAACGTTTGACTTACACATAAAGGCAAACGGGATCAAACAGAACGGAATGTCATTAGAAAACTTCTGGATTATTATGCAAGGTGTGTGGGAGAAATCGAAAGACGAGATCCAAACCCCATGACTTGCACAACCAACATCGGAACATACAACAAAATCCGGTCAGAACAAAAACACTTTCAATTCCTCAACGCCCTTGACCGACAATACGATGCCATTAAGCGGGAAATCCTCCGATCGGACCCGTTACCCTCGGCAGAGGGTGCCTACTCGGCCGTTCGAAAAGAGATGGCACCAAGGTATACTAGGAAACCTCACAGATAGTTCATCATCTCAGAACGGAGTGGCGGCGGGACTAGCTGCCAACAGGTCAAATGAATCGGAAGGACAAGGGCAAGGGTTTGTGTCAAAGGGCAAATCGGGCAACAAGAGTATAAATACTTCATCATCCCGGATCGATAAAACAAAACTAAAGTGCAGCCATTGTGGGATGTTAAAACATACCAGAGATCAGTGTTTTAAACTCTTGGGCTTTCCCGAGTGGTGGAATGATGGGCACAAGAAAGGGAACGAAGAAGGGGAAAAAGCAGCGGGTGCCGTCGGCAGCGCAGGATCAAGTGCAGCTGGAAAAGGGTTCGGCGGTATGGCATTTGCTGATGAAGAAGCTTCAAAGCCTATACAGAATGATGATGGAGAAAGAGGTAACGGGTTTGAGGGAATACACTCAAACCCTTGTGTTTGTCATGAATCTTTTATTGATCCTATAGTTAACAAATTGCTTAAAATGCCCCTTAAAGGAAGAAAGCAATTTAATAAAAAATCCAAAAGAATCTGATTTGTTAAAGAGCTCCGTTGGTGGACCTATTAATACTAATAAACAACCCCAAGAATATGATTTTTCTAAAACCCATGAACAATTCATTAATAATAGTAAAATCTCTAAATAACATATTATATTTGATACAGGCCAAAAATGTACAAAGCATATCTCAGAAATCCCTCAAAATTATGTTGTTTTTGAAAAATAACAAAAACATGGGAGAAGTTAACATGGTCAAAACCAATGAAAATTTAAATAAATCTTGGATTTTTGATTGCGGTGCTACTGACACCATGACCTTTTAAACATTTGGGTTTGTAAAACAACTAGTTTATCGTTGCGTTGGGACAGTTTAAATATGTTTATGTACCTGTCACATTGCGGTAGTGCACTAATGTGGATTCAGTTAGTATGGGCTATGTTCGTTAAAATACCGACACAAATTAAAAAAAAATTAATCTATAGCTGAAAACAGTTTCGACACTCGTATAACTTATAATAAAAAAATTAACATATTAAAAAGTTCGTAACTGTAACGAAGGATAATTCATTCGGTCCAGCGACGCAACGACGAGTCAACGCGAATACAGTCTGTATTGGCTACGTTCGTTAAGGTACCGCAACTAAACCTAGAAATATATTTATCAGATTAACATATTTAAAATATAAAAAAAAAGTAGCGGTCATAGCGAATTGTAAAAAGAATTAGCATTTAAAACAAAGTTTATTCGATCGGTAAAATCGGGGTGCTCGTTAAACTCGAACGTTGCGGCGACGAGTCAATGTGCAGTCGCTCGGTATTGGTTGCGTTCATAATTGTACTAGAATTAAGCGCAAAAGATAAATTCATTAAATTAACATATAAGAAAAATATGTGAAACGAATTTAATCCGGTCGGTAAAACCCGAATGTTGTAGGTCCCTAGTGTTGAGATGGTGAGTCGACGTGAATTCGGTCGGTTTTGATTATGATCGTTACAGTACTTGAATTAAAACAAAATGGTTAGTAAAACCTGGTCACTGATAAAACCCAAGTGTCATCGGTCCCGGATGTTGAGATGGCAAGTGTACGCGAATTCGGTCGGTTTCCCTAATGTTCATTACAGTACCAAAAATAAAACAAAAAATTAATATAAAAGTCGAGGTAGACCAATGGAGTGGCATCTGTTAAGGCGGTAAGTCTACACGAATTTGGTTAGTTTCCGTCATGTTTGTTATGGTATCGGAATAACAAAAAAATTTGGTGTTCAATCGGTTTCCGTTACATTCGTTGCGCGGTAGCTGAACTTAAAAAAATAAAAAATTGTGGACCAATACGGTTCCACCAAGTGTATTCGTTACGCAGTAGCTAAACTTAAAAAAAGTAAAAAAATTGTGGACCAATACGGTGCCGCCAAGTGGTCCAATAGAAGCCTTAGCGGCACCAAACTTGTTAATTGTTATATAGTATAATGTAAAGACTTTGGTATCCATTACATAAATGTTTACTTAAATAATTGATGTGAACACCATGAATGTTACATATTACCATTCCTTTTTTACGGGATGTGACGGAATGGTATCGGAGCCAATGACTATAGCGAACATGATGTCTTGGTAAGCCCAATGACCCATCAAAAACTACTGTCGTTGCATACACGTTTACGTAACTTATGATATATTATATGGATATTGTTGTCGCGTCGATGCCTTCCAACTAACTCGTACCCCCCGGTTGATGCCCTGCAAGATGATGTTGAGACCCTGAGGAAGAGATGCAGTGAGTGTGACCGCATAAAGCTTGACTGCCATGCTGTTCACTTTGCACGAGAGGATTATTGCAAATGAGGCACGCGCCAGTTCGGCAGAGATGCGTGCTAGAGTCGGTGCCTTGCTTGCTAGAGTCGCCATTCTTATTGGCGTGTTTTTTTTTTCACTTGTTTCGTTAGACATATCTAGGTGGGTTGTGCTCATATGATATTGTATGATGAAAAGTTGTATTGATGAGACTATGTAGCCTCACTCATTTTGTACCTTTTGCAAGAACTCATAAGTCATAACCTTAGAAGAAGAACCTCTACTCTAAGCAACACCCCAATAGCTTGACCATATATTTCTATGATTCACTTGCGAAAGTATAAGAACTTCATTGATTAATTCCTCTCGACTTTCATCAGCTAGCTTTGAATTCTTAACATCCATTATTCTCCCGCCACTTAGGATGTCTTTGTAGACTGTACTTAGCCTCCTTTTCCAAGAATTCTTTTCTCACGATAGTTATATGTTGCCTTATTCAACTCACATAACGTGAAAAGTCTTGTTTTATTTATTAAAGATGGGTCAATCTCTTCTTGATGCTTCATCAGTACGTAACTCACCATTAATGCATTTAAAAACGTTCTTTCATTGTCTTTTGGTTATTGTTTTTTATTTGTATGTATGCAACGATGCAGGGGCGGTTCTATATAAGGCTTAGGGGTAGCCCAAGTTACCCCTCAACTTTGTCGGGGAAGTGTAAATTAGTGTAATTTTTTTTCCTTTTTTCTCCGTTTTATGTATAGGTTACCCCTGAGTAAATATTAGGATACCCTTAGAGACAAAGCAGACCTAAAATAAAGCTAGGCTCTGAACATTTCCGATGTATTTGTAGAAGATGCCGGGAGCTTGAAGTGGAGGGCTGGAGGTTGAAGAAGGTACCTATTTAAAAGGTGTGAATTAAATATAGTAAATGAATAAAAGATAAGTGTATAGGTGTAAAAGTAAAGTCTGATATAGGCCTATTTTATCAATGGTCAACTTTATGTCTTTTTTTTCTTTTTTTTAATTTAACATTTTTTTTTAATATTAGTTAAAATAATTTTTTTCCAACATCTAATTTGGATTACTGACAGGCCACTGATCCCCTAGATCGTTTTCATTCCATCTTTAGGAGGAACCCCACCTATAGACGAGAATCAACATATTTGAGTGACCCGTCCTAATCACTTGGACTAGAGATAATTGACTAGTCAAATTAGATACAGATTAATAAACCAAATTTTGGTTTATTTTTTAGTTGATAATTTATGAATATTTAATGACGTTTTCCTAACGCTTACCATGTATAGAAATAAGATTTATAATATATAAACATTTTTTATGAAATAAAAAGCTAGATGAATAGATAATTATATGTGATAATAATATGATTCGACCCACCCACGGTCGGTCAATGATCCAAATAGCCGTTTAAAAAAATAACAAAATATGATCGCTGTTTTGTGGGCCCTCAATGATACAAATGAAAATATGATTCGACCGGACCCAATCCGAATAGTTTATTAAACATGCATATAGCATAAATATCTAATTCCTATGAAATTAATTATGGGTCCGCTATCGCCCCTCGGTTAAAAAGAAATTAGGATACTCCTGACATTTTTTTCTAGATCCGCCACTGCAACGATGTAACAAGTATTTCATTGATGCATATTAGAGCATTCTCATTCAACCCCTTATATTATGTGAGGGGTGTTCTTATAATTTAGAGAGTGATTCAGGGTATTGTGAGTGAAAAGTTTTTATATTTAAAAAATAATAATGATTTTTCTGTATATTTGAAAAGTTACTGTTCATACCCCTATAATTTTTTAATATATTTTGAAATTGGTTGTGAGTGAAGGAAAGAGAAAAGGTAATGATAAAATATATAAAAAGTATTATTTAATTGAAATGAAAAGAAAAAAGTAAGTTTTAGTATAATTTTTGATTTGAAGATAAGAAGTGAGATGAGAATACTCTTATGGATGATGTTGTGTACCGTTGTATATGTGGTCGGATACATTCCGTATCATAAAATATTGTTTATCACAACACCTTTGTACAGTAGCTGTTTCACAATATGAAGTTGGGCTTCAACCAAACTTTGTTTTGTACTTATTATTTCAATTAGACGGGTGTTTGTGTGATGTGACGGGAGTTTGAACACATACCCTAGTAATCACGCAATAATTATGGATGTTCATGGTTCAATTTAAAACTATAAAATCATTTAAACCAATCATCGGTTAGGTTTCATAGTTGGTTTTTTTCTTTAACTTTCGGCTTCAATTTTCATCATTTCAGTTTCGATTTTCGACAACAATAAATTGTTGCTAAGGGTTTGGCTCATAGATTTAATTTAAAAACCGTCAAAACCGAGTCGTGAACGCCCATTCGTAACATGTTATTTTTTTTATTAAAATAAAATATATTAATATCATACTCAAATGAAATAGAATAAAACGTTTATTTTTATGGTGCAACATTTTTTTAAAAAAAATATTAACATATGAAAATGTTATGGCAGTTTAAGAATCGAGGGGGGGTGACTTAAAAATTAAAATAAAAAATTATATATTGCGAAAGATGATGAGACAAACATGTAAATGCTTTTTAATTTTTTAATTTAACAAAGGTTGACTAAAGTTGGGGGTGAAAATTGTAAATACGTATTTCAAAAGAATTGAAATTTTATTGTGAGATTTTATGTTTGAGAGACTATTTTACCCTTCTTTAATATGTTTTATATGATGCACTGTGACATTCATCGATTTTTGTTCGTATTTGTATTTGGATTCGTAACCCGAACCATTGGGTCGTTTCAATGTATTATTGTTATTAGTTATCATTAAAAAAGTATTCCCGACATTTGAAGTATGATTTTGTTTGTTTATTATTACTATAAATTAATAAAGCCCCGGGTTTTACGCTTAAGCAAATCGTGATTCTAATCGAATAAAACTCGAAAACTATTCAAGTATAATAATCCTTGTCCAATCATAAAATATTCAAAGTTAAAGGTTCATTTTGTAATTATAGTTTAATATATGTTTAATATAATTTCAAAGTTGAGGGACCAAAAGTGTAATTATAATTTAAAATATAATATTTTATTAAGATTATAACCTAACACCCCCCCCCCCCCCCCCCGGGTCCCTGTTTTCCGAACAGTCCTCCGGCCGCCGGATTGAGCACCGGGAAATCCTTAAGCACCCCCTAATCATCGTTGTTTGACCCGTAGTCTTAGCATAACAAGTTAGACTACAACCTTAACAAATCAACTTTTTAATGACGCCAAAAAAGTCAAATTAAATCCCGTAACTATCGCCGGATTTCGGCCAAATCTGTTATACTCGTTCAACGCTAATACGCTTCAACTTCGTGTATAAATAGGACCCTAACATACGACTAAACTCGCTAACACCTCTCTCTCGCTCTCAAACTCTCTAAGCAAATAATATTTTAAGGTTTAAAGTTCGGTTTCCGACGAACTGGTTCTCGGTCAAATCATTACACTTGAAGGTAATTGATATATGCAAAATACCAGTTGTTAAGCAACAATCAAAACCCGTCAGTTTATTTCTTCACACATGGAGCAGCTTCTTCATTTGAAACCTTAGGGTTTCAATGAAGAAGATGATCTGCATGTTATTATAATAATCTGTTTTCAACTTATTAATGAATTGATATTTTGGTCCAGTGTTTATGATCAGGTCTTGTTAAACGCAGGACCCGGGTTCGAAACCTGGGTCAACCTTTTAAATGTTTTTCTTTTTTTGTTTGTTAATAATAACTAATAAATCTTTAAACTGTTAATATATATAAGAATTTAATTTCAAGTTTATAGCGAATGAAATATCTGGATCAACTGGTTAATGCTTGTCTCTTGTATCATAGAGGCCAGGGTTTGAATCCCGGGTCATAACATATTTCTATACATTTTTTAATTAATCGTTTAATCATTTATTTAATTGTTCTTAATCCTTTAAAATTCAAAATAAAATCATAAAAATATTTTTAAACTAAATAAAAATTTTATAAATTAAACATAATATATATTTCACCATTTTTCACTTAAAAACCGAACTTTCGTTTTCGTAAACCGTAAATTAAAAATCATTGTTAATATAAAACATAAAGTTTAACTCTTTAAAATTATTTCGTTGAAACCGTTAAAATACAAATTTACCTCGTAGTCGTTTCTCCAAGTCTTTTGAAAGTCATGCTTAGAATGAATTCCGTTAAGATGTTAATCGAATAATAATAACCAAAATTTCGTTAAAATGTAAATATTAATAAAATAATCAAAAACTATAAAATTAGCAATAAATTATATAAAATAATAACTAACTCCTAAATAAATTTATACAATAAATAACCTCGTTAGATTTGTCGTTAAGTTTCATATTTATTCTTATTATAGTTCGTTCGGATCGTTTGCTTTGGGTTCTTTGACGCTTTCGGTTTATTCTTAGTCTTTCACTTCAACTTCAAAGGTGAGTTTCTCACACCCCCCTTTTTTTAAACATTTTTATATTTTGGGGGTAGTATGCATATCCTACTTAAACGGTTACGATTATTGCTTATTTACAAAACTACAATTCGCATTATGGACTTGTGTGTTTACTTGTTTAGGTGCGTTGTGCTATTATCCGAGTACGTTGGTTGTCCCCAACTAGAAAGGACCTTGCATTCGTTGTGCGATATCCCGAGTACATTGGTTGTTGCCAATTGAAAAGGACTTTATTTGCGTTGTTACACGGTTCATAGAATTGTACTATTTTTATGTATTATATCAAATTGTGATGAACCTCACCAACTACTTGTAGTTGACTGTTTATTTTATATGCATGCTACAGATATTGTGATTAGAGGTTGATTGTCAAAGGAAGACGCTAGTCTAAGATTAAGGAAATAAACGAAGTTGTTACAATTATTTGCTTTTGTTTGGACATGATTTATGTTTTCTTGAAACTTGTGTACTTATGTTGCTTTAAACGAATTAATGATATTATGGTCATTTAATAGTGTCACGTGTGTTTGAGCAATCTGTACGTCACACTCGGACGTTTCCGCTTAAGACGGGGTGTCACAGTGAGATTTTATGTTTGAGAGTCTATTTTGCCCTTCTTTAATATGTTTTATATGTTGCACCATGTGTTATAATGTTGTTTGTAACACCCCAACCTACGACGGAAATTGTCGGGTTGAAAGTTAGGATAATGTTTATATGCTTTATAGAAACAATTATTTGGATAGTGTCGGGTTGAAATAAGCATGAGCATTACCTTTGTATTATATAAGAAAAAATCGGATATGTATCTATAGGTTGTGTATAAGGTTGAAAATGAACTGGGATCCGAATCTAAATCGTTTGGAAACTAAAACGAAAGACTGAATCGATATAGGTGGATGGGTCACGGACTTATCAGGATCAAATGTGAAACTTTTATGCTAAAATGCATTATATTTCAGTTTTTACCCAAATTCAGACTTAGTAAACCCGAGTTCACCACTGAATTAGGACAAACCAAACATTA
This sequence comes from Bidens hawaiensis, assembly GCF_021521415.1. NCBI lineage: Eukaryota > Viridiplantae > Streptophyta > Magnoliopsida > Asterales > Asteraceae > Bidens > Bidens hawaiensis. The sequence continues at coordinate 180,404 of NW_027496632.1, forward strand.
TACGCTTAATATGTCAGGTCTTGGATCAAGTACCCGTATTATTCGCTCTAACCCGAATACTATTCAGCTTAGCCTCTCATTACATTATTTCATATTTTACAAATTAGCCTTTTAAACTTTGGTTGAGAACTTTTTTGCTTAAATAAGACAAATTGGAGATTTGATTAGTTCTTTACAAATTTCCATAGCAGAGGTAAAATAAATAAAAAAAATTTGTAACCGTAACTAAAACGGTAATGAAAGTGGTTTGGCAAGAAGCGGTTTGAAACAAACCAGACCCGACTCATAGAATTGAAATCAAGTTGTAACCCTATACATTAAAATTGTTGTAAACCCAGTCAAACCCGACTTGGTTCGCCTAGAACCCAATTCTGACTTTCGTTGACCAAACTTGAAGTGGCTTGCAACTCGAACCAGTTTGGCTCTAGAACCCAGTCTGTGCACCTCTAGCAAAAGAAAGCTAACTAAAATAAAAAATTACAACGGATCTATCTAGAGTGAAGGATAACAGGATTTAATCAACATTTATTCAATTTGTAGATTTATTAATTAAAAAAATAAAATAGAAGACTATAAAGGATTATGAAACCATATATTACCATAGCCTTAATTTTCATCAACTTCATAGGTCAAAATCATAACCAAGGAGAATAAATAAAAGATAAAACACACATTACACACAAAACACCAAAATAAATCTATTATTGTAAGAATATAAAAACTTTCATTTACAACCTTAATACCAAGAACACATAACTCTGCCACAAAATCAAACCAAAAAAAAAAAATTATATGATCATTATCTACCATTTTAAGACCCATAAATCTAAAAAGTAAAACACTTTAAAAAAATTCCCATTTATAACCACAAAACTAATGTTAAGATCACTATAATCAACTTCATACCCTTATAGCCACAGGATCTTGCCAAGAAACCTTCCTCTTCCCACCATTTCTAAACACCGATAACTGCGCATCAGTATGCTGCGAGTCAACACCATTTCTGGTCAAACCCTGCATTCGAGAATCAAATGGCTGTAATTTTTCTTCTTCTCTCTGCAATAAAGAAACATAATTAAAACCAATTAACTCTGAGATGATGACTTGGACAGATCCTGAAACAGATCAAGATGGCCACTTTATGGTACAGGTCATAATGGGTTCGGGTCGGTTTGACCCGCAAGCACTCTTTGTCCCGTTTTTCAAAACTATTTTATTACATATGATTGGAAAAAGTACATTATTTACAATAAAAATCTTTTTTTTAATAAAAGGAACTTAGACTGTAAACCCATTTGACCCGTTTCCTTGGGCTTGTTAACGAACCTAACGTTCAGTGAACTGTTCACGAACAGTTTGGCAGGAAGTTCATTTAGCTTCGTTTATTTACTAAATGAACGAACACGAACAATGTTTGTTCATTTAGTTAAACGAACGGGCATGAACACATGTCTTGTTCATTCATTTATGTTCGCAAACTCTCTTTAACGTCCGTTCACTTGAGTTCGTTAGTTTACGTTTGTTTTAAGTTATTCCGTTACGCTCATTTATAAATTAATTCAAATTATTAGGTCCATTACAAATTCGTCTAGTTTTATAGAATTAAAATATCACCTATTTCAATTTAGTCTATTTTAATAACTTTCCATGCACAACAGATTGATGTTAATGTTTGCTTTTAATTGGCTTTTGCGCGGTTATGTTCTCTCATCTATGTTCAGTTATATTTGTTCGTTTACGTTCATGAGCCGTTCGTTTACACTAATAACGACAAACATGAACACATTCATTTTCTTCACGTACAAACACAAACAAGAAAACCCCGGGCTCGTTTAAATGTTCATGTTCGATCGTTTGTTTGGTTAAAGTTAAACAAGCAAACATGAATATGTCTAGTTTGGTTCATTTAAAGTTTCCTTTTAGCTTTAAATACTTTTAACCCC